>NC_090265.1:1805897018-1806203684 GCF_040414725.1 Anabrus simplex
GAACTGCAAAGACCATCTGATACCCGTGACCTGCAAAACTTCTATGCTGGCATAAAGGAGATATATGGTCCAATTCGATCTTCATCTGGGTCATTGAAGACTGCTGACAACTCCATCATTTTAACTGATAATGGAGAAATTTTAGAGCATTGGAAGGAACATTTCTCTGTGCTTCTAAATCGTGTCTCCAATGTTGCTGAGGACTTTCTTCGTAATGTCCCTCACCATGGATGGTAGTTCCACCTACATACAGAGACTTCACCAAAGCACTCAATCAACTAAATCCAAGGAAGGCTCCTGGTCCTCATAACATCCCTCTGGAACTGATACAAAATGGAGGTATACGCTTGAAGACGACTAGACTTTTCACACTCATCCTCCCGATTTGGGAAATTCGAAGTACCTGACGACTTGAAGAATGCTACCATCATGACTATCTTCAAGAAAGAAGATCGTAGTGTATGTTGGAACTACTGTGGTATATCGCTTTTGTCAATTGCAGGTAAAATTCTCGCAAGAATTCTATTAAACCGGCAACGAGTTATCTCAGAGAGGATTTTGCCTGAGTCTCAATGTGGTTTCCGAACCTCCAGAGGCGTCCGGCTCCATGGCTAAATGGTTAGCGTGCTGGCCTTTGGTCACAGGGGTCCCGGGTTCGATTCCCGGCAGGGTCGGGAATTTTAACCATAATTGGTTAATTTTGCTGGAATGGGGGCAGGGTGTATGTGTCATCTTCATCATTTCATCTTCATTACGACGTGCAGGTCCCCTACGGGCGTCAGATCAAAAGACCTGCGTCTCGTGAGCCGAACTTGTCCTTGGACACTCCCGGCTCTAAAAGCCATACGCTATTTCATTTACCTCCAGAGGCACAACAGATATGATCTTCTGTTCTAGACAACTCCAGAAAAAAATGCAGAGAACAGCAGCAGCCTCCGTATTTAGTTTTCTATGATCTGGAAAAAGCCTTTGATTCAGTACCAAGATCTGCTATGTGGAAAGTATTGAGACATTTTGGATGTCCTGAACGTTATGTGGAATTGGTTAAAGCTCTTCATGATGGCATGTCTGGACAGGTTACTTGTGGTAACTCGGTATCAGATTCGGTCCCAATCACTCATGGATTGAAACAAGACTGTGTGCTTGCTCCTACACTCTTTGCATTGTACATGGCTATCATGCTGTATGAATCATCTGCAAACAACTTAGGCATTGAGATTAAATTTCGTTTTACCGGGCGAGTTGGCCGTGCAGTTAGAGGTGCGCGGCTGTGAGCGTGGGTTTGAATCCCACTGTCGGCAGCCCTGAAGATAGTTTTCCATGCTTTCCCATCTCCACACCAGGCAAATGCTAGGGCTGTACTTTAATTAAGGCCACGGCCGCTTCCTTCCAACTTCTAGGCCTTTCCTATCCCATCATCACCATAAGACCTATCTGTGTTGGTGCAACATAAAGCCACTAGCAAAAAAAAGGAATTCATTTTGATGGAGGCCTTTTCAATCTGGCAAGACTTCGTTCACAAAGACTACTCTGGTTACCCGGGTGACAGAACTGCAGTATGCCAATGACACCGCAACTTCTGCTGTAACACCTGCAGAACTACAACAGTCAGTCAACTACTTGTGATCGCTTTGGTCTTGCCATTAATGTGAAAAAAACAAAGGTACTTGCACAGTCTGCCCCAGGATTAACTCTTCCTGAGTTCAGTATCTCCATCTTAGACACAACACCGGACAGGTTGATCACTTTTCATATCTTGGAAGCATCTTGTCTAAACGGTGTACCTGCGAACAAGACATTGATAAAAGAATTGGTGCTGCTCATGCAGCGTTCAGACGGTTAATGCACAGAGTCTTCATGAATAACGACCTAAAACTGCATACCAAACTCATGTTGTACAAAGCTGTTATATGGCTGTGAAACTTGGACACACTATCGCCGTGATATCAAAAAACTTGAGCGCCTCCACCAACAGAAAATGAGATTCATCTTGAATATTACATGGGAAGACTATGTGACCAACATGGCATTTCTCAACAAAGCGCAGCTAAATAACATTGAGGCAACAGTCATCGGTCATCAGGTGAGATGGTTAGGACATGTTCACCGCGTGGGTGATGCCCGCTTCCCTGCCAAATTCTTTATGGTGAACTTTGCTCCGGCAGTAGACCTCATGGAGCCCCTCTTGCGCATTTTAAGGACCAGCTGAAACACATCATGAAGACAACTGGTATAGGTATACAGACATGGGAAGAATGTGCTGTAGACCGCTCACTGTGGCGGAACACTACATCCACCACTGTCAAACTTGTTTGAAAGAGAACGTCGTAGACATCAAGAGGCCAAGCGACAAGCAAGAAAACTCCGTCAAATACAAGCCCGCCTTCCTCCATCCGTTCGGTGTGACTTGTGTCGGCGTAGGCTTTATGCCAGGATTGGTCTGTTTAATCATCGTAAACACATCCATAAACTGAGTTGAACTGGTCAATATACTCGGATAGCCGACGATGTTCTGTCGTTCACCACAACAATGTGCAATACAGGTTGCAGTGTGTGAATTTCCCCACAGTGAAGGGAAATGTTCATGTTACAAAGCTGTGTCCTCACACAGAGTTGCATCTGAAAAGATTTAAGGGAACTGTGAAGTTGAACAACATTGCTGTTCTTCCCTCACAGTTGTAAGATCTGTTAGATTAGCATTATGAACTTCACCCTACAAAAATGCGGCTATTTCCCTTTGAAAGCTAAAGAACTGTGTTAAAAAGATTTCCTGGTTAAGCCATCTTGCTTCTGAATGGTACACATCTTTATATGTATAGAACTAATCTCTTCCACATCATTTTCTAGCTCCATTTTCCTGGGTGTGATGTACAAGCGCTCGCCACTTCTGTTCCTCTATGTGCTCCCACTTCCCAACTGGCCTCTCCCCTTTCACTTCTCTGCTGTTCTCGTTCTGTCCATCCTCATAACATGCCCAAACCATTGTAGTCTGCGTCTTTTTAAAAGCTCGGTAACAGGTATATTGATGCCAGCTTCCTTCCTGTTTGCTTCATTTCTAATCTTGTCTGTCCTAGTCTTTTGGTTAATTGTTCTAATCAGCGCCATCTCAATCCCTATATACTGCCTGCTCTGTGCTGCGACATTGCAGATGGCAGCACTTAGCGCACCCAGAACGTATGTTAGTTGCATGAGAGTTTGTCCGTAAGACCAATATGAAATTAGAAATAATCCTTAACATGCTACTAATTGAGAAGATAATGCACATACATAAACTAACATTTCACTTTTGAACCTGATTTAAGATAAAGAAATATAAAATATATAAAATATATTACCAATTACAGTAGGTATGTAAGGATCACCCCACTGCTGCTTGGTGCATCACAATTTCAGAATATTTCTCGACAGGGGCTTGGAATGACACGAGTAAACGGGGCACCTTTTTAGTCCTTTTCTTGCCAATGTTTACTAGCAGTGGACGTACAAATTTTTCTATCACGATTTCGCTGACCATTTGCTCGTGACCTGGAACGCAACAAAGCGCACTGTGAGAGGGATGATATTACAATATCTTGTATTGTTTTCAAAACAGGACTTGATTTTTTAAATACGGAACAGAACCTTCAAAGTCTTGCAAACACTTTACAAGTCCCACAAAACACTGTTTAGGGTATCGAAGGTCTCCCCTGTCTTGATTTCGAATGACCTGCAATAGCGCTGATGATGAGACAGGCGTGGTTATATTGCTTACACACATCACATCCTAGCCTTTCTTCAACCACATGCACTAAATACCCACAGACCAAAGCTTGGGAGGCTGTTTATAAATTTATTTCTACCGTAGCATCTGACACACAAATTTTTTACAGAAGGACGGTGACATCATTGGGAAGAGCAATTTCGTCTTGGAGGTTGATTGAAGTATTCAGTCGTCAAGGTTTCACCGCAGGCACTAGCGTCTGCAATAGCAACATTCACACTACGGGAAGATATCATAAGCCCAGATTTAAGGATACGTTTTATAGCACATACTGCAGTGCATGCTTCCGTCATGTCATTAGATTCACCATCTAATCTCACTGCAGTAAACAGAGCTTCTACTGCATCCCCAGAAAATCTTCTAGTGAGAACATAAAAGAACCCATTCTGTAACAGATAAGTTGCACAATCCACTGGTTTTTTTTTTGTTTTTTTTGTTTTTTTGTTTTTTTGCTATTTGCTTTACGTCGCACCGACACAGGCAGGTCTTATGGCGACGATGGGACAGGAAAGACCGGGTGAGTTAGCCATGCGGTTAGGAGCGCTCAGCTGTGATCTCGCATCCGGGAGATAAAGGGTTTGAACCTCACTGTCGGCAGCCCTGAAAACCCATTTTCACACCAGGGAAATACTGGGGCTGCACATTATATGAGGCCACGGCCGCTTCCTTCCCATTCCTAGGCCATTCCACTGTTGATTTTACAGTTAGCAAGAGAGCATCTGTCGTCTCATTAGTTAGATAGACCCTTCAGCTTTGCACATTTTAATTCCAATTGGATTGTTTTAATGTGCTCGATGAAATCATTATTCAGCCATTGTAGTGTTTTATCTGTTGGTGAATAGAAATGCATACAGTCTGGATTATTTTGCCAAATGTGCTGAGTTCTGTCACTGAAAATGTGAAAAATTTGTAAATTGATTCCATAAAGTGCACTATCAATTCCATGTCTAAACTTGTATTTAAATGAGCATCATCTTTCATGTAGCAAATATTAGCAGTAACCACTGTACAGCAGAAAGAACATTCATCTTTTCCAAATTACTCAGTTCAATGTGTTTTCTCGTCAAATACCAAACAGGCTTGACAGTCTCTGGAGGCGATAAACTTCTTTCACGTTTTTGGATGTTATGATGCCATTGCCGTCTGTCATTTCTCTGTCTAGAAACTGAGACCTCACATTTTTTATCAAATGGCAATAGTCAAAACTGAAAAAAAGTTTATGACTGGGATCACAAGGATGAGTTATACAGGTTCTCTGTGTTCCGTCTCCAAAAAGTTTAGACATAGACGTCACTAATCTAAGCACATAAAAACCTGTTTCTTCAAGTGCGTTAATCACTTTCTGGACCAAACGGAATAGATCAGAGCATTGTAAGCCTTTAATAAGGAAGTAAGCACCAAGAACAGTGAACTTTTTTGAAAGTCCGTTTACAAGAAAACACAACAGTTTATTCGCAAGAGCTGGAGATTTTCCAATACCTGTGCCGTATACACCATCAGCATTGACCACGCCTATGAACTTGTCACTGGTTCGGTCGTAGAGGAGCCGTTCCTTAATAGTCATTTCATCGGCAATCACTGTTACGATCCTTTCTGTTAGTTGGAGAGTTTCATATTCTTATTCATATTTCCTTCACTAACTGCAAAATCCCGACACCACATTCAACATTTCCTATGTACCGGTCCAGAGTACTTAGTGATGGAGCGGACACTAGACTATATTCGTAACCTTTTGGGGATACTATTCTCCACGCCGCACAGTACCTTATGGTTTGTTCTGACCACACAGGTTTTGTCCTGCGGAAATTATTGATTTGATCTAAAAGAAAAACTGCCTTTTTATCATTATCTTTAGCTGCTTCCTTTATTCTCTTCAGATGATCAATTTCTGGGTTGTCTTTGAATTTCCTCTGCAGTCGTTTAAGTTCACTATCCTTCTTCATCAGTTTTTCTCGCAATCTCAGAATTCTCGATCACACGTTTGGATATTCACTTGGATTGAGACAGCATTGTTCACATGAATTTCGTGTTCGATATCCAAGGTATTTCCGGCGGTTGAAAAGCATTTTTTCCTCACAGATTTGTTCCGAAGAAATATCTTGTCGCTTTCTGGTCTTTCGTGGAGCTATTTTTCTCGTTTGAAGGTAATGGGGATAATTCGTAAACTGGCTAGGTACAACATTTGGCTTCAGTATCTTTCTCTTACAGTTTTCTCTGTAATGCAGGCCACAAACACGAGAATAATCGGATGGAATCCATTCACTACCCTTGTTTGATCCTTACCTTGATATAGTGTTAAGCCACTTTCTCCGAAGTTCTTTACTTGAGGGGATTTCGTTAAACCTCACACCTGAAGAATTTGGATTCCCTTGCTTTGATTTACAGAGAGGAACACAACAATTCACCATTTTACAGCCAGAAACACACACACACACAAACACTGGAACTAAACGTGCAGGAACTCGACAATAACGTGGGTACAGAGATGAGCTGGGTGCGGTAGCTGGCTCCCCTAGTGGAGGTTTATGATACTGAGAGCTCACGCTGAGCTACATGTTAACCGCATCGTATAGAGCAGGCAGTATATAGAGATTGAGATGGCAGTGGTTCTAATGAATTTCATTTCATTTGACTGGATTTTACTATTTGCCTTGTTATGCAGGGTACATGTTTTGAGTCCATGGGTGAGAATTAGAATGAAGTAGGTATGAAACATGGTCAGGTTTGCTTTCTGGTGTGTTTTATCATCCCAGAGTAGATTTCTCACTTGAAAATAAAATGGAGAAGCTTTCTGATTCCTAGTGGCTTACTGTGTTATCCTTTGAAATGATACTTCCAAGGTATTTGGAGTTAGACTGCAATAGAGTTCCCTCCAGGAAAGTGTTTGAATCTGTGCCTGTCATGTTTATAGTCATTTCAACAGTTTTTGTTTTACTGATGTTTAGTCCACATCCTTAAACTTGCTGCTTCTGTTCTTCTGCTTCCTTTTCTCTTTAGATTGGAACATCATCTGCAAATATTAGTGTGTTAGGCTCTTTGCAATGTTTCTAATGGATTTTGTGATCCGGAGCAGGAGTGATGACAAGGCACTTCCCTGCTGGGTTTCAAACCAATCTGATCTTCCATCTCTTACTGGACACAGCTTAAGAACTTTTGATAGAGCGTCTTTACTTTATCAATAAGGAAGTTTGGCACGCCCATATCTTCTAAGCATTCCCAGATTCTCTCTCTTGGCACACTATCGTAGGCCTTCTCGATTTCCATAAAAACCATCACTAAGTTCTTACCATATTCCCAGTGCTTCTCTGACAGCAAATATCAGGTCTGTAGTGCTTCAGTTCTACTCCCACAGAGGCTAGAGAACTAGAGTGAAGCCATTTTTTCCCAGTTTCAATTTAGTAAATGTATAACTTTTTAAGTCTGTCAAAATTATTATGTTAAGAAAACCCTAATGCTGTATATACCTTAAAACATTTTATTAATAACAATTGTCTGCATCATTTTGCTAACTTTTAATAAAAAATATCCAAACACCATGAAATAAGGAATATAGAATATGGAAATTTTGGTAACATATTTGATTGATTAAACGTACAAGACTACAGCTTAATATCCGCGCGAGAAAAGCCATCGCATATGTGCCATACTGCTCCATTAATAACTGGTGTAATCGCCTTACTGTTGAATGCAGGCATGCAGACGTACACAAATTGTGTCGTACAGGTGCCGGATGTTAGCTTGTGCGATGGAGTTCCATGCCTATTGCACTTGCTCAGTCAACACAGGGATGGATAATGCCAGTTGTGGATGACGCTGGAGTTCTCATCCAATTAGGGACAGGATTGAGCAGCCCAAGGCAACATGTCGGCACATAGTAGAGCGCGTTGAGTTACAACAGTGGCATGGAAAACCCTGCCCCTCCTGGGAATGCTGTTCATGAATACCAGCACAACGTCGAATCACCAGATGGACATATACATCTGCACTCAGGGTGTGTGAAATAACCACGAAAGTTCTCCTACTGTCATAGGAAATTGCTTCTCACACCAGAACTTCCGGTGTAGGTCCAGTAATACCGCAGACAGGTGAAATGCAGGTGCTCGCCTGGCCTCCTCCTAACCAACACATGGTCGTTACTGGCACCAAGGCAGAATCTACTTTCATCGGAAAACACAATGGACCTACAGTCCATCCTCCAGTGAGCTCTCGCTTGACACCACTAAAGTCTCAGACGGTGGTGGTGTGGAGTAAGTAGAATGCACGCCACAGGGCACCTGGCTCGAGCTGTCCTTCAAGTAACCGATTTTGAACAGTTCATTGCATCACTGTGATGTCAACTGCTGTCCGAATTGCTGCTGCAGACTCAGTCCGCTGCACCACAGCCATCAAGAATCAATAATCTTTATTTGCCATTGACCATATACAATGAAATAGGCTTCGTCAATTGATAATAATTTAGTACTTAATATTACTAAGGCTAAATGAATATACACCTTTTATTAAAACATAATACTAACATTAGGCATTTCTAAGAATTCAGAGGTATTAAAAAATGGATTTTGTATCAACCAATCATACATTTTTCTTTTAAAATTACTTAAAGGAGTGGGCCGTGCAGAATGTGGTAATTTATTAAATAATCTTAAACAACTGATTTTATGTGAGTGAGCAGTTTTTGACAGTCTGTGAATTGGGATGTCAATGTCTGCTTTGCCCCGAGTATCATGAAGGTGAATGTTTTCCCTAGTACTGAATTCATTTGTGTTGTTTTTAACATAAGTCAAAGATATATAAATATACAAATTTATAACTCAGTATTTTAAGCTTAATGAAGAGAGGTTGACAATGGTCAATTGCACCAGCCCTACACATTGTTCAGACAACCTTTTTCTGTATTAGAAGAATATTATATACATAAGAAGAATGCCCCCATAGTAACAGTCCATAAGTAATGTGCGACTGGAAGAGACCAAAATATGCCATCCTTAGGTAGTCACTGCTAACTAAATCCCTCAATTTCCATATCAAATAGGCCACTCGTGATATTTTTTTACAAACATGATCAATGTGTGTTTCCCAGTTCAATTTGGCACCAATATGAAAACCCAAAAGTTTGACTGACTGACTTTCAATATCTTTGGATAATCCTAGTGTGAGAAATTTGAGTTTTATCCTGATTGCACAACAGCCTATTGGATGAAAACCAATGCATTGCGCTTGCAAGAGCTTCCTGTGACATCTGATTCAAACTGGAGATGCTCGGTGTTTTGTAATTAACGTTGTATCATCTGCATACGATATAAGAGCATGACATTTGACATTTTGCGGTAAATCATTGACTGCCAGAGTGAATAAAAATGGACCGAGGACAGAGCCCTGTGGCACACCAGTTGTAACTTTCTTCTAAGTGGAATACCTATTTTTAATTGAGACAAACTGATATCTGTTATTTAAGTAAACTTAATTATGTTCAGTGAGGGTGCAACGCCCCAAACAATTGAACAAAATAATGTGCGACATAGGGACGTGTGCACACAAGAAAAATATAAAGAGCAATAATTCAAAACAAACACAAGGAAGAGTACTGGAACCAACCCAGAATGGAAGGGGATAGGAGGGAATCAAGGAACTACAAGGCTATACAACATCAAAATGTCACCAAAATTTTCATAAAATAAAAATAAAAATATAATTAATAAATAATGCTTCCCATTATACATCAATTTTGAAAAAATTAAATAACTCAGAGTAATAATTAAACTTGCAAAAAAAATACACAGCATAAGAAGTAAAATGAAAATTCATGTAAATAAAATAAAATTCCTAATAAATAGTACCTTTCTATTCCCCCCCCCAAAAAAAATATATACATACTGATGCATCAGCTCAACTTAATAATTATTATTAATAGACCCATGTCTGAAGTATGTTAATATTAAATTAATTTAAAATTTAATACAGAAAAGGGAAGCATTTGGATGTAAATCGAGAGCTTTTGACAGCACCCCAATGGAAAATAAGATCCCACCAAACGACATATTAATTAAGAAACCCGACGTATCACAATTAACACAGAACACAGCAAATACAGACATAATGTCCCCACAGCAGACACGCCCAGAAAATAAAAATACAACCCAGATAAAACAAAATTTAAGACCACAGCGTCATGTTAAGGAAAGACAATAAATTAAAATACCGACACATAATTTGCAGTTCACATAACGTCACCGAGACCAAAAAAAAAAAAAATCACAGGTTCAGAAGGAAACAGTCATAATAAAATTCACGGAGCAATCCACAAGATGCACATATCGCACCGACGACAATTCACAATATCCCCAATAATGACAATAATAAGTTACGTAACCGTCAGGCACGAAGAGATAAAACAACAATAATAATCAGGAGCGATAAGGTAAGGGCCAGGCTCCATATCTTTCGCACTCGGGTTGTCTAAGCCCTCGATTAAAATGAACGTTACAATGTCATTGTTGACAAACGTTAACGTAAATTCGGGTTTACAAAATAATTAGAACATGGATCTCATTTAAAATCCGCAATAGCGATGAAAATTAACTAACTAAACTCTAATAAATATTCCAAGAGAGAGAGAGAAAAGATTTTTTTTAAATTGACGAAAATAATAATAATAATAATAATAATAATAATAATAATAATGAACTTTTAAAAAATTTTAGAATCTAGTATAAGCGTAGTGTTAGTTCGAACACGGGCAAATGAAATGCCAAAACACACAGAAAGATATACCAAATTTTTTAATGAGAATAACGACAAAATCACACGCACCACGACAGCAAAATTTTAAAAGTATTCACCAAAGGAACGGCACACACAACAAACAAAGGCCATAATCGCTTGCAAAATACAGAAACAATTAAACCCAAGGGAAAATCAACTTTTCAATAAAGGCGGAGGAGAATTTAGAAATTACCTAGGCAATAATGGCAAACTACGTTACAAACACAGAACACACTGAAACATGACACCTTACCACCAAAGTAAGATATATTTTAAAATCACAAAGGACACACGCACGATCATATAATACTTACACAAAAATTTGAGCTCAAGGAAATGATAACGGCGTACATACCTTAATCCATATATGCCTAGGTTAGGCAACAGTGTTCCAACAATCACTACAACTCACCAGTAAAAAATAAACTTAAGATATTCACATTGTTATAACTACATATTTACACAATAAGTACTGTAGAACAAATTTACACCTAAACAAAAATATAATTCCCCAGATGGGAAGGGATAAGGGCATCACCCGATACCACTCTGCGAATGCACTTTTTTTCCAGCGGGAACGTAAGCCGTGTTCAAGACGGCGTCTGCTCACTAAACCTTCAAGCGCAGAATAACTCGCTTCCAAGTTCCCCGGTAGGAGTGACACGGAATAACCCGGATACTCGCCTTGGTGGACGCTGTCAAAACACACACTGTAGTAGCCAATATAGTCTCATAGATGGTGTAAGAGTACGTGTAGCTGAACGCGGTGCAATTATACTCTAAGAAATAATAACACACAGTATAACTATGTAACGAAAGGTTCACTTCTCCTTGTATAGACAGAGTAGATGACCAGTAGGCTAAGAGTTCAAGGTGCTAAGGCACAATTTATCAGAGTCCACGAGATACAAAGTTTTTATTAATTTAATACAAATATAGTAGAATTCCAGTCTCATATAATCGTGGTATATCACAGCTCCGTATAATAACTAGGCCGTGAACACGAGGTCCATAGTGGAATGAAATAATTCACCAAATTACAAGTGCCGATGAGAGACACAGTTTAAATATATGTCGCATAGACAGTTGATTGTCAAAGAATATGACTCACTCCCAAAAACGAGGCGTAGAAGAGAGTTCCAAGTATGTCACAGATACGACTGTCAGTTCTTGCGTCTGTTCACCAAGTTAGTTACCAATTTTTAGATGGAGAATAAAATTAGGAAAATTCAAATATGAACTTGAGAATGAATATATAATGAATATAATGAATATATAATGTTGTCTTGTAGCCACAACAAGAGTAGTGTTACATTTTCAGCTGGAATGACATATTAGAGAAAGCAAATAGTTTTCCAGAATTGAGAAGTAGAAAGCACAAAGAGATTAATATCGCTCACCCGGCCAGCGGTCGTAGGTTCAGATCTTGAGTTGCAGACAAAGTAAAACATCGCATACGGACCAGCCGTATATGCGAATGACGGACTCCTCCATCCACACAGTTCGTTGCAAAAAAGTCCGACTGCCTGTTCGAGGCCAGAGCGAGCCTTTTATATCGTAAAAGTAGAGTCCAGAAAGTACCAGAACGCAAGGTGACGCAGACAAGCAGCGGCAGAGGGGAGGGAACGGAGGGCGAGCAGTTGTGAAGCACACAGCGGGCTGAGTGAGCGAACAGAACACACGCAGAGGTAAGAGCAGAAGTAGAGCAGTTGACGTAGGGGAGCATGTTACAGACCCTAGGGGGAAAAGAAGCATACCAGGGGAGGCACATCCTACCCGGCTCTGTTCTGGCTGCCTAAGCAAGATGAAACATGAACACTTGTTTTTGTAGGAATGACTGGATGAGTTGGCTGTGTGGTTAGGGGCGTGCAGCTGTAAGCTTGCATTTGGGAGATATTGGATTCAAACCCCACTACCAACAGCCCTGAAGATGGTTTTCTGTGGGTTCCCATTTTCACATCAGGCAAATGCTGAGGCTGTACCCTTCCTATCACATAATCACCATAAGACTTATCTGTGTTGGTGCAAATTGTAAAAAGAAAAAAGTTCAGGATGATTATTTTTAACAATTAAATGTTAGTATGAAATTAATCTTGTTAAAGTGTTAATTCCTAAGTTTAGTTATAGTGAATAATTTACCATTATTTGTAGGTGATGTTCGAGAAGTACCAATTTGCTGGTGCCTACATTGCGATCCAGGCTGTCCTCACTTTATACGCACAAGGTTTATTGAGTGGAGTAGTCGTAGATTCTGGAGATGGTGTAACTCACATCTGCCCTGTGTACGAAGAGTTTGCTTTGCCACATCTCACAAGAAGATTGGATATTGCTGGCCGAGATATCACTAGATATCTCATCAAGGTGAGCAATTGTCATGCACGTTTAACTTTTGTATAAATTCAACACTTTTTGAACTTGGATCCTGTCATGATTTCACAACTGTTGAAGTTATGAAAGAAGATGGCGGTGTTCTGTCTTCTTAAATTTCAGATTATTTGTAATAAAATTGAAACTCCAGCTGTATGCTTCAGAAAGTATTGACAAATTCAGTAGCTGAAGTTGATCTTGAAAACAACTGGACCAGAGTTATTTTGTTGGAGATCTGTGGAAAATAGCTGAATTGATTGCCTTAGACGGAGACCCTTGAGACAGATAGGTCAGTGCATGGGACTGATGATGATTAGAGATGTGTTTTTCTTAAGTTTTTATTACTATAATGGATGCCATTTTGACAGTTAACAGTGAGGTTTTTCAGTGTGTCAAAATAATTCACTGTAAAATAAATTTAGGAAAGACCTGAAACAGGGAACATTTATTAACAGATTATCAGTATAGAGATAACATTAAAACAGAATGCTAGGTTTTCTTCTTGAAGGAAGTAGTGAATATAAAACATTTGTCTTTAAATTCTGTTTATATCCTTCTAATACCGTATTTGAATGTTAGAACTTACCTTAATGAAGTGTGCTTCCTCGTCCACCAAGAGGTCGGTCATTGACTAGTTACATCGCACCGACACAGATATGCAGTGATGGGATGGGAAAGGGCTACAAGCAGCCATACAGCTCTATCATTTGCCTGGGGTGAAAATGGGAAATCGTGGAAAACCATCTCCAGGGCTGCTGACAGTGGGGTTTGAATGCAAAGTGATAGCTACGTCAGCTTACTGTTTGTTGAAATTAAAATCATGATTGTAGTTTCACAGTAGTACTCTGCTGGTTTTTGTTTTAAAAAATGGAGAATCTGCCATAAGGAAGTTACGTAATTGACTGTTCTGTTGTGATTCATGGTGGCACCCTGCAGCCACTCGCTCAATGTCTGTAATCATCATCATCGTCATGTTTTAAATAATTCTTTATGGAAATTATTTAGGGTTTGTTTAATGAGCTGGCTGTTCCGTTACATCATGTTATGGTGACATTGCCTTTTGCGGTACTGTACTGGTTCCAGAAACAAGTGGGAAAATCGAATTTTTAGACATGGCAATCAGTAGAGAGAAAGAAAAACTCTTGTACAAAATATTCAGAATTGGGGTCTCCTGAAGACTATCCTCCATTATGTCTGGAGATTGGTGCATGGTGTTGGTGAGTCTTCTTACTGTTTGTTGAAATTAAAGTCACTAGTACTTGGATGGTTTTTGTTTCAGCTTCTTCTTCTGAGAGGTTATGCATTCAACCACTCAGCTGACTTTGAAACTGTGAGGATAATGAAAGAGAAGCTCTGTTACATAGGCTATAACATCGAGACTGAGCAGAAGCTGGCCTTGGAAACAACTGTTCTGGTGGAACCCTATACGGTATTTATTGTTGATATTAATGTATATGTACATCTTAATTTTATCTTACATTTTGATAGTAGTACATAACCACGAGTCTGATGTAACAACATACTGTAGTTAATACTGTTTCATTGGGTATACCAGTACAAGGTATTTAAATAGAGTTGTAATCTGGCCGGCAAGATGAACACTGATAGTAAGCTAAGATGGTGTGCGTCTAAAACTATCTTGGTGCGCTATAGGCAGGTGGCATTGCGGGATAAAAAACAGTCCCTTTGTGGTGGAAGACGCAGACGAATACCCCCACGGTATCCCCTGTCTGTCGTAAGAGGCAACTAAAAGGTACGACCAAGGGATGATGAAATTAGAACCATGAGAATGCTTCTGATTAGTACCATTACGTGAGGAACACCACGGGTCTGGGCGTTGCCTGTGGTTAGTAACATCGTGTATATCCCACAGAGGTGGGGAGGGGGGCGGCACTCGGCTGCGCGGACTAATGCCCGTGTGAGGAAAGGTGCCGTACGCTGCTCTGGAACGAGTCGAATCCACTCTGTTCAGAATGGGTCTGCGTTACGTATGAGCAGTATCACTATCTGAACACCATGGGACTGATTAGTACCACTGTGTGAGGAACACCACGAGTGTTGACTATGATTAGTACCACTGTGTGAGAAACACCACGAGTGTTGACCATGATTAGTACCACTATAGGGGGAACACCACAAGTGTTGACCATGATTAGTACCACTATGTGAGGAACACCGCAAGTGTTGACCATGATTAGTACCACTATGTGAGGAACACCACAAGTGTTGACCATGATTAGTACCACTGTGTGAGGAACACCACGAGTGTTGACCATGATTAGTACCACTGTGTGAGGAACACCACGAGTGTTGACCATGATTAGTACCACTGTGTGAGGAACACCACGAGTGTTGACCATGATTAGTACCACTGTGTGAGGAACACCACGAGTGTTGACCATGATTAGTACCACTGCGTGAGGAACACCACGAGTGTTGACCATGATTAGTACCACTGCATGAGGAACACCACGAGTGTTGACCATGATTAGTACCACTATAGGGGGAACACCACGAGTGTTGACCATGATTAGTACCACTATGTGTTGAACACCACGAGTGTTGACCATGATTAGACCCACTGTGTGAGGAACACCACGAGTGTTGACCATGATTAGACCCACTGTGTGAGGAACACCACGAGTGTTCACCATGATTAGTACCACTGTGTGAGGAACACCACGAGTGTTGACCATGATTAGTACCACTATAGGGGGAACACCATGAGTGTTGACCATGATAAGACCCACTGTGTGAGGAACACCACGAGTGTTCACCATGATTAGTACCACTGTGTGAGGAACACCACGAGTGTTGACCATGATTAGTACCACTATAGGGGGAACACCATGAGTGTTGACCATGATAAGACCCACTGTGTGAGGAACACCACGAGTGTTGACCTTGATTAGTACCACTATGTGAGGAACACCACGAGTGTTGACCATGATTAGTACCACTATAGGGGAAACACCGCAAGTGTTGACCATGATTAGTACCACTATAGCGGGAACACCATGAGTGTTGACCATGATTAGTACCACTATAGGGGGAACACCACGAGTGTAGACCATGATTAGTACCACTGTGTGAGGAACACCACGAGTGTTGACCTTGATTAGTACCACTGTGTGAGGAACACCACGAGTGTTGACCATGATTAGTACCACTATAGGGGGAACACCACGAGTGTTGACCATGATTAGACCCACTGTATGAGGAACACCACGAGTGTTGACCTTGATTAGTACCACTGTGTGAGGAACACCACGAGTGTTGACCTTGATTAGTACCACTGTGTGAGGAACACCACGAGTGTTGACCATGATTAGTACCACTGTGTGAGGAACACCACGAGTGTTGACCATGATTAGTACCACTATAGGGGGAACACCACGAGTGTTGACCATGATTAGTACCACTATAGGGGGAACACCACGAGTGTTGACCATGATTAGTACCACTATAGGGGGAACACCACGAGTGTTGACCATGATTAGTACCACTATAGGGGGAACACCACGAGTGTTGACCATGATTAGTACCACTATGTGAGGAACACCGCAAGTGTTGACCATGATTAGTACCACTATAGGGGAAACACCGCAAGTGTTGACCATGATTAGTACCACTATAGGGGAAACACCGCATGTGTTGACCATGATTAGTACCACTATAGGGGAAACACCGCAAGTGTTGACCATGATTAGTACCACTATAGGGGAAACACCGCAAGTGTTGACCATGATTAGTACCACTATAGGGGGAACACCGCAAGTGTTGACCATGATTAGTACCACTATAGGGGGAACACCACAAGTGTTGACTATGATTAGTACCACTGCGTGAGGAACACCACGAGTGTTGACCATGATTAGTACCACTATGTGAGGAACACCATGAGTGTTGACCATGATTAGTACCACTATGTGAGGAACACCGCAAGTGTTGACCATGATTAGTACCACTATAGGGGGAACACCACAAGTGTTGACCATGATTAGTATCACTATAGGGGGAATACCACAAGTGTTGACCATGATTAGTACCACTGTGTGAGGAACACCACGAATGTTGACCATGATTAGTACCACTGTGTGAGGAACACCACAAGTGTTGACCATGATTAGTACCACTATGTGAGGAACACCACGAGTGTTGACCATGATTAGTACCACTGTGTGAGGAACACCACGGTTCTGTGTTGCCTGTGAGTGGTGACGTTACCTGTAATTAGTACCACCATGTGAGGAACAGCATCGGTCTACGTTACCTGTGATTAATACCACTATAAGGGGAACACCATGGTTCTGCTTTACCAGTATTATGAGCTGGATTTTGGACCCCTTTTATAACAACTATCATCTCAGAAAAGGCATTGTGAATTAGATCCACTGATTGTTTTGGATTCATGGCCATTTTTTCATCATCATTTGTTTTATATTTTATTTGCTGGATACATTTCGAAGTTTTAATTAACGTTTTGTTTTGTTGCACCTCGTACCATCAGGGGCCAATGACCTAGGTGTTAGAACCTTTAAACAATGAAATCACGTAAATGTGTTTGTAAATAAAGGGTACAGATCTGTGCACACGAAACATGTCCTATGTTTTAACAATTAAGCAATAAAATAGGGATGAGATCCTAATTTTATAATTTCTTTTAATGTATCGAATAGGTGGAGATCAAAGTTTTATTGTTCTCCTTTTAAGTGGTATGTTCCGAGCTTTCAATCGAGAGATGGCGTGGGCGGACATTAGTAGACGAATAAGTTTAAGTGGTGTCTTTAAAAATAGGAAAAGTCGCTTAAGTGCGGCCAGTATCCGGTATTCGGGAGATAGTAGGTTCGAACCCCACTGTCGGCAGCCCTGAAGATGGTTTTCCATGGTTTCCCATTTTCACACCAGGCAAATGCTGGGGCTGTTCCTTAATTAAGGCCACGGCCGATTCCTTCCCACTCCTAGCCCTTCCCTGTCCCATCGTCGCCATAAAACCTATCTGTGTTGATGCGACATAAAGCAACTAGCAAAAAAAAAAAAAAAAAATTAGGAAAGATCACAATATGTAGATAAAGCTGGAATTCAAGAGGACAAATTGGGACAAATATTCGTTTATAGGGAGGGGAGTTAGGGACTGGAATAAGTTACCAAGGGAGATGTTCAATAAATGTTCATTTTCTTTGCAATTATTTAAGAAAAAGCCAGGAAAACAACAGATAGGGAATCTGCCACATGGGCGACTGCCCTAAATTCAGATCAGTAGTGATTGATTGAAAATGAACTTTGGCCCTGGATTATCTTGGGAGGACATCGAAAATTTAAATGAGGTAATGACGGACGTGTACCAAGTAGATAATACCAGGCAAATATTACTAGACCAGAGTAAGGATATGAAAAGTTGTCTACAGTCAGAGTTGACTCAAGATAAGCCCTTCTTGGAGGAAATTAGGAATCTCGTACTGCATTGAGAAGAAAGGGCTATTCAGTCACAAGACATGAAGATCTTTGGAAGTAGTGAGTAAACTGGGACCGCATGGCCTCTCTTTCCGTGCATTCTTCGCTCCTTCAAAATATACTGAACGAGTGAGGAGGAGGAGTTGTTGTGTTGGAGCAGTGTGGGCTGGCGCCGGTGTCGGAGCATCTGAGTGGAGTACGTGCTGGCAGAGTTAAGAGCGTAGTCATGAACTAGTCAGCTAGCAGTTGTGACTGTAATTGGGAGAGTGTTGTGAGGAGTATTGTCCTGTTGGTTACCACTGTTGATTTGTTGTTGTTCGGTTGTCAGTGTGTTTGACTGTGTGAATTACTGGACTTTCTCTGGACATCAGTAGCCCTGTGTTCAAACCTGTGTCTGTTTGTGTGCGCGTGCGTGCGTGCGTGTCAATCAGGATTATAGCCTTGTTTAGGTGAAGACTGTCCAGCAGGAGTTGTGCTGTGAGAGGCAGCAATTAGAGAGAGAGAGTGTGTGTGTGTGCACGTGCACGCATTTACTGGATCATCCTGAAATAAATTAGAGAGATGAAACAGACTGTTTTATTTATAACGGTAGTAATATTTGGAAGACTACAGTAAGGAGAATTTCAATAAGACAATGAAGAAAGTAACCTCGCTGATTAGGGAAAAAATAAAAGTAGACTGTAGTGAGAGCAATGTTGACAAGGCTTTTAGAATACGAAAGAACACTTGAAAAGAGACCTGTAAAAGTATGTATGGCAAACGTCTAAAGGCGTGCACAGGTTTAGAAAGTGCAAGGAACTTGCAAGGGAAGGAACTGGATTTGTAAGAGATGGAAGATATGACTTTCGCTTAGGCAGATCACGTAAGCCTTTAGAAGGAGATTCATGGAGCAGATCTTGGATATGTCAGCAGTGAGTGTGGAGGTCAGCTCCAGGGCTGACCAAGCGGACCACAAGGTAGCAGCATCGACCTTGCTATATCAGCAGTGTAGAGCTTTAGAAATGGGAATGGATGACAACATGGCAAATGCAAGGTACCATAAAACTCGAAAGACATTTGAGGTAGAAAGGTGTGAGGATTGCAAGTAAAGATAGGGATAGCTCCCAAGTGGAAGTATCATACAAGTAGAAAAAACATGAGTCACTCGTAACAGAGCCGTGAGTATTCTGACAAGTAAATAACTATTTGGCCACCTGTTCAATACTTTTATATATTTAATAATTTTTTAAAGATTATTTTACAGGGATACTGGTACATGTTTTAGTTCTTTTGAGCAATCTCCTTCTTCTGTGGTGTTCAATCCGAAGATTGGTTTGTAGCGGCTTTCCATGAACTCCAGTCTGTGGCTAATCTCTTCAAGTCCAAGTAATTATCACAACCCTTGTCATGAATGATTTGCTTTATACAGGGTGAAGCGAACTTCGTGCACTCGGGCGTCGCAGCTCCACATATAGGGTAACTTCCTCTGTCAGCACATAGCAGTCGTGCTATACAGTGGGTGCAGTGGATAGAGTTTTGAGTTAGCATGCAGGAGGTCGAGGGGTCGATCCTGGGTTGAAGTGTATGTTTTTTATTTCATAAATGTAGTCCAGGTGGTATGGTATCTGGCATATTAATCATCAACAGTGATTGCAGCGGGTCCTCTAGAAACCATTTGCACTTACGTACTACGATCCTAGAAATGGACAAACAATAGTTTTCATTGGTCAGCTTTGAAAGACACACTTTCCACGTCGTGGGCGTGAATTTATCCGCTGTTGACGATTAAGATGCCAAATACCATACCACCTGGACTACATTTCGAAATAAAAAACATACGCCTCAACCCAGGATCGACCCCTCGACCTCCTGCATGCTAACCCAAAATTCTATCCACTGCACCAACTGTGCAGCATGACTTACATCTGATGACAGAGGTAGTTACCCTACATGTGGTTACACTGTTGCCAGATTGCAACTCTTCAATGTCCTTTTTCTGACAGATATACTGGCAGGACGAACTTTTGTGAGAGCCTTCTTTTTATTGCTGGCATGTAAGCAGTCTCATTGCGACGCCCGAGTGCGCGAATTTCAGTTTACCCTGTATATCCTATCCGTGGCCTACCTCTAAGCCTCTACAGTTCTTTCCTTCCACATTGCCCTCCAGTATTGTGTTCAGAAGACTTTCATGCCTCAAGATATGTCCAACCCAATTGTCTCTTTGGTGAGTAAGCATATTCCATAAACATGGCTTCTTTCCATTCCTTTCAAGCATTTCTTCATTAGTTATTTTGGCCATCCATGGAATTTTGTAGCACCACATTTCGAAGGCTACTCTATGTTTCTTATCAGCCAAGCTACGAGTCCAGGTTTTACTAGCATACAACAGTGTGCTCCACACATGTATCTTCACAATATGTTTCCTTTTTTGTTGAACACTATTTTCGCTTGGTTAATCTCAAGCTTTAGGTTTTCCAGCTTTCCACATTGTGAAAGTGATCGAACGTTCCATGTTGCAATGTGTCTCCCACATTGAGCACTTGTACAAGCACACTCTGCCCGGAGATCGAATTGCGTGGGTAATCCGGACAATTTTACGAGTACAGGTTTCATGACGAACCGCTATTCCTTGGGGTATGGAGAGGATCCTTAATGCACTGGTTTCCCATTGCCTTCTGTATTCTATGCCGTTGAAGATTCCTTTTTCGTTCATCCCCCTTTAGGGGTGATTTCTCACCCCAAGGACAAGAGTGTGTTCTGTACCTCCTCCACGCTTGAAAGAGGGGGACCACTTACACCAGTAGTCACTCGGTCAGACGCAGTTTAACATTATACCCGGGACAGTTTAAGCAATCATCAGGCACTAAATCAATCCAGAATTCATACATAACGTGTGTGTTGTACATGTTAAAAATATATTTAGTCTTACATAAAAAATATCCTAGAAAGTTACAGTGCATGAATAAGTAAACACTGAGTACCTTTAAACAGATAAGTAACTTCCCAATGAACCGTTAATATTTATAGTGGTGTGCTGTTATTGTGTTGCTTGGCTAAGACCAACTCCTTGGAGGTGGACAATTTGGAACTTGAATGTTGATGTAGTATGGTATAACTAAAAGATAAGAAACTTCTTTCTCACTTCATCGATTGGACTATAAACAAAGTCGTAGCAACGTAGTCCAGACACTTGCAGGAGATCGGGCATGCGCAAATAGGATACAGGTACAGTCAGGTGACACTGTTGCCGATGTGGAGTATGCATTTGTTGGGTATCCACTTGGGAGTGTTGTTACTGTGTGGCATTGAAGTGAAGAGTGTCAATTTCATCGTTCTAAAGCATATTTTCAAAAGGTGTCAGCATTCGTGGATTAAAATTGAGGTTGCCTGTGGCAAAAATGCATGAGAATGTTATTGAGGATTGAGAATTCATTACTGAATAGGATGGTTGCACGATGCAAGTTTCATGCGGGTCAGACTGCGGATTTTCACTGCTCGGGTCGGCCATCAAGATCAGATTGACATTGTGAGTGGTCTTGTATCCGTAGATCATGTCCAGAAATTGTCCGTAGAGGTCTGTCTGTCTGTCGGTCTGTCTGTCTGTCTGTCGGTCTGTCTGTCTGTCTGTCTGTCTGTCTGTCTGTCTGTCTGTCTGTCTGTCTGTCTGTCTGTCTGTCTGTCTGTCTGTCTCATCACACACCTTAAAGAAGTGTCTCAACATGAGGAAAATTGCATCCTGATGGGTTCCAGTATGCACTGGCTGGTATCCACCTAGACAGATACCACAAAAGAGACTCATTTCTGCAGCATATTATCGCTATGGATGACACGTGCACATGAGGCTACGAGCCTTAATTAAAACGTCAATCGAATGAATGGCATCACTCTGATTCACAACATCCACAGAAAGTTTGACAGGAACCCAGCTGGGTGAAGCTTATCCTGATTGTGGCATACGACTACGCACGTTGTGCCTGAGGGACAAACTGGTAACAGTGACTACTGTTGCATGGATTCTTTAATATCATTTTGATTTAAAATATTGATGATCTGCGTCCGGCAAAAATCGATGTTTATTGCGAGAGAATCGCCCTATCGTGTTGGATACTTGTAATATTGCCACTATTTCAATTACAGCACAGCACTGGGAGGAGTTAAATAGCCTGATGCTGAGAGAGATTCAATTGCTGCAGATATTATCTGTACCTGATGTTTTAAGTCTGTTTTCAGTTGAACCACAATTTGAATAAGCATAATTGCTAAACCACGAAACAAAATTGTTAGGAGATTTGTGATGACCCTAGACTCTTTCAGAATCTTTAATATAATTCTACAGGAGCTGCCTGGCCAAGTCAGTAAAGGCATGCTCGGTTCACCCAGAAGGACGTGAGTTTGATTCCTCATTAGGAAGTTGAAAAATTTAAGAAACGAGATTTCCACTTCTGGAGGTGCATATGGTCCTGAGGTTGACTCAGCCTACACCAAAAATGAGTACCAAGGTAATTCCTAGGGACAAAGTTGGCCGGACGTAAAGCTGAGGTTAGGGATAGTGGAAGCTTTTACCTTCAACCCCTCCAAGGGCTTTCAGGAGGTGACTGGTATTCTACGAACTAATGAAGACGACCTCGTTCAAGCAAATGGAGAGCTATTATTCTACAAAAATGGAAGACTTGAATCTGGCAGTATCTGGACAGTCAGTGGTACAATTACAAGTAGACATCAGCAAAAATGAAGACATTAAATATTTGTGTGCAACTTTGTGGTTATTAATGAAAATGGAAGAATTGAAAGGTGCCTTACTAGGCACTCACTTGACTGTTATATATCCCTACCACGCTGTTTCAGTGGAAAAACTTCTTAGTGTAGTTATGGAAATATTACAGTTACTGAACCGTACTCCTACAAGTATGTGCAATCTGGGAGGCATATTTACTGCAGCTCAACATTACAAGTTGTTCAGTAGTTAATAAGATGCTTTGCATAGCAGAATGAGCTAGAACTGTAAGGCAACTGGGGGAGCCAGTAAGAAGCTTGGCGTGCATATTCCATCTGCTTCCTAATGAATTATGAAAAGGGATGGATTAACGAGTTCCAAATGGAGAGAGATGTTAAAAATTACTGTGCCGGGCTGAGTGGCTCAGACGGTTGAGGCGCTGGTCCTCTGACCCTAACTTGGCAGGTTCGATCCTGGCTCAGTCCGGTGATATTTGAAGGTGCTCAAATATGTCAGCCTCGTGTTGGTAGATTTAGTGGCACATAAAAGAACTCCTGCAGGACAAAATTCCAGCACGTCGGTTGTTAGTGGGACGTAAAGCAAGTAGCATTATTATTATTATTATTATTATTATTATTATTATTATTATTATTATTATTATTATTATTATTATTATTATTAAAAATTACTGTATTAGTACTCTACTGGAATAGGCACACGCCATTGCAGTTTGCCACATGTGCTGAAGAATTGACCTCAGGCAGAGCTACTTCAGATTAAATGCCTCAACAACACCAGAAGCCCTTCGTCTCAAACTTCTTGAAGTACATGAAGAAGGCAGCAATCACAGGATGGATATCATTGCAGTCAACACAGCAAAGTGTGAAACTGAGATCATTGATCCACCTATACTTTGTTTCAGTCTATTTATAGTGAGAAAGAAAAGATTATAAATGAACCCTCCATCCCCTTTTTCATTCGGTCATATAAACTTATCATGACAGGTACAATTCCGAGATTATTTGTAAGTGGCAGCAAAAATATAGATTGGAGGACAAAATGTTCTCAAGATAAAATTGTGACGGTGATCATTAAGTATTCTGTCTCCATAGTTCCTTCACATGTTTGTAGTGTTTGTGTGCTATTCTTTTGGAAGTTGCTTCTCTCTACCGAGTTAAAATGAATATGCATTTTAACTGTATTTACATAGAATATTTGATGTAGCACAAGAATACCTTAAGCAAAATTCTCATTGCAACTTAAGGTTTGGTTTTGTTAGTGCGTAACGTGCACCAAAGGGCATTTAAGGGACTTCGATAGAGCTGTGATATAGTTTAAGGATCAGGTTAACTGATGGCGCTGAAATAACAAAAATTCTGTTCTTCACTAATGGCATGTTTTTCTGCGTGTCCTCTAAAATCTTACCGCACGACTTAAGAAATGTTTTCTTGGAGACTGCCACATGTCAAAATGTATTGTCTTCATGCAGAATATTTTATTTCAGTTACCGGATGGACGAGTTATCAAAGTTGGTGGAGAGAGATTTGAAGCACCAGAGGCACTGTTCCAGCCCCACCTAATCAATGTTGAAGGTCAAGGTGAGGCGTTAATTATTATTAATACTGTTGATTGAGAATGATTTTTAGGAAATTGTAATGTTGAATTTACTTACAGAGGCTAACTGTTAAGAGAATCTGAATGTAAGATACTTTTTTAGTACATATTGAACTCATTTCAGCACTAGAGAAGTCAGGAGCTGCTGTTGCTGGCTCCCAAGCGCACATGCAGCAAGCTATAAAATCTTATTAAATCTAATAAAGTGTAAATGCTACGGCTTAAACCCTCCCTCCCCCCCCTTCCGGGCTATGTCACAGTTATGCATTTGTGAGGCTAAAGAAGCAAGTTCAGAACATCAGGAATGAAACGTGAAACAGTAAAAACTCGTGAGCTTTCAGAAACTCTAGCAAGAAGGGAAATCAATGTTGCTTGTATTCAGGAGACCAGATGGAAAGGTTCAAGATGAAAAGACATAGGGAATATACATGGGAACTGTCATCGTGTTTGACCAAAACTTTAACCCTTAGCACGCGAATAAGTTTGTCTGGTTACACAACTCTAATCGTATTTATTTTTCTGGAAAAGTTTGGGTGTAGTGCTGTCTGTTCTTATGTCTAAAACTGAAATGAATTTTGTTATATGATCATGTAAATCTGGAAATAAGAATTTGTAAGTATGCTTTCCTTGTTTACTTTTTACCCTTTCTGCAGCGCATCTTGATGAGGGCCTAGTTTCATCGCGAAAATTTCGAAGATGAAGTGAGTTTCTCTTCACCTTTCTTTCTTATTATTACAGACTATAAACTTCGTTTTATCCGAACTGATGGTTGTACTCGTACATTAATACCAAAACAGTATTTATTATCCTCCTATGTCAATACATTATCATCTAATAATGCGACTGTTAATTACACCTTTCAACTCAGTACGAGTCATATTCAATAAAACATCTTGAATTAAAATAACATTAAGATTAAAATTATGGAATATACTTTAAAATATTGCTTAAAGTTCACGATAAAGTAAAATGGAAGGTACAAATGGGCATGTTATGTTGTGTGTTCTGGCTCGCAATGTTGCGAGGATCAGCCTCGTGTCAAATGTATTCTGTCCATATGTCTTGCATCTCAGAAAATCAGTTTGGATTTATGCCTGATAGATCAACAGTTTACCTGCATATGAAAAGGCTTACGATCGAGTGCCACGGGGTCTAATTTGGTGGGCTCTTTAAATGTTGTGCATTCATACATCACCATCGTTCAAGATAAGTACAGGGTGGCGCACGAAATGTCACTCACTGGAAATTGTTTATAGAAAATGTAGTATACAACATATTGAATACAAAATGGCATTACAAACATTCACTGACATGTGAATGGTTAGTCCGTTTGAGGGACATGTTCAATATGTCCACCTTCTCGGTGTTACAACAGCCTTGGGACGAACTTGCATGTTTGCGATCGCTCTACGATACAAGTCCTCACTCAACCCTAGGAAAAGAAGTCACTATGGCCGCTTGCAATTGCTGTACATTTTCTGGTTTATGGCGGTAGATCTACTCCTTCAAATATCTACACAGAGAGAAGTCACAGGGATTCAGATCGGGGCTATGCGGTGGCCAGATTGAGCCGCTCTGAAAACGCTCGTGATATCGATGGGACATCACACGGGGCCCGAAATGTTCATTCAGGAAGTCCAGAACATTTGTCATTTTGTATGGAAACATGTCAAGGTCAGGCTGCAGTATTCTCTGAATTGACAGATGCCCAGCTGAACACATGCAGTTCTGGTGGATTTGGAGGGGCTCCGATCCACAGCCGCTCTCACAGCAGCAACATTCTCCAGTGAGCGGACCGGCTTTAGGCGGGGCCTTTTATTCTCCAGTATGTTGCCTTCTGTTTCAAATTGCTTGGCCAGTCTGTATACTGTCTGCCGGCAAGGAGACCACCGAGTACGGAAATGAACACGAAACCTTTCCTGGGTCCGAGCTATGCTCTTGTTTCAGCATAAAACAACACTATCATCACGAGTCAATCTCCCTTTGTCCGCCATGGTGTATAACTGGCATGCGCGAGATGTGGTGCTGCCTGTCGGATCACGCATGAAATAAGGTTTCTGTTCACGAAAGGACATGGTTGTGAACCCAGGTTTACACATTTTATAAAACATTTCCGATGTATGACATTTCGTGCGCCATCCTGTATGATGTCCATGCGTGTAGGTCTGTTGAACCATCCAGAAAGAAGCCCCGTGGAGTATGTGGTATTTAACAACTGGAAGAATGTATTGAAACAATTAGGTTAAAACAACCTTCCTACAAAACTCCATAGTTGATTTCAACCCAGTTTATCTGTATGAATATATTTATTTATTTATTTATTTATTTATTTATTTATTTATTTATTTATTTATTTATTTATTTATTTATTTATTTATTTATTTAGTGTGTGTGTTTTTTGTCTGATTTTTCCATAAGCTGAAAATTCCATGGGTACAGTCTTGAAGATAATTGTGGGAACAGTAACTGGAATTATAAGACGTGTAATTATATTTTTGGTAGTTCTGGCGGAGTTTCTCAGGACATTGTATTGTATTAAACTATGGTCTGGTAAATGATAAGTGCAAGAAATGAAATAATGAGCAACAATTTACATAAAAAATGTAAGTGTTAAAATATGAGTTACATCAATAACTACAGAACCTCGATTATACATTCCTAGAAACTACGTTTTCCCGTATTATTCGTTCAAATTATGTGGTCCCGCGAGCATCCTAATTAAATCAAGTTGTAAAAATCCTGCATTATCCGTTCCTCGAAGAAACGATTTCCCGGATCAACCGTCCAGAAATTTCAAGCCATCAATGCTAAATCCTCGATCACACATTTTTGAAGAAATTGTATTTCACGAAAGGATGGCTACGGCATCAACATCCCGTCAATGCGGTAATTTGAGGAAGTACTATATCGTACTGGAAAAGATATCAGCGGTGAACTTGCATAAGGGACTGTCTTAGCATCGCATTCGGGTGGTATTGTTTAGAGAATCCTCGGAAATGATATAGCAGAGTATGTCCACAACAATTGGAAGGAGACAGAGCGCATTTCGACAGCTCTACTTGAAAACGGAACGGGTGTCGTCAAATGTTTGTACTTGCAAAACGTCTACATTATGTCCATGGTTACATTTTTTCCCTCTTTTTTCGAGTGTATCGCCGAACAGTTTTTCGACACTTCTCTCAGGGCACTGTATAGTCACTGGGCTTTCAGATAGGAATCGAAACTGCTCCTCTTAAGTACCGGTAACACAAATTTAGTATTTTAATATCGTATACGATTGTTACATGCTATGAATCTCATTATGATAACCGTGTTGGAGTACAGAATGTAAAAAGTTTCAAACAAATTTATTAAAAACCACCATTCCAATACTTTACAGTCTTTAAGTTTAAGATACAAATGTGACATTGATGTTAGCATGTTGTAAGCATCTTCAGCCACACTTAATCTATAACTGAACTGGCTTCCTCATTAAAGTATAATACAAGCATTAATACAAGATAAAAATCTAGTCTGTGGAGAAAGAGATGCTTAAATGTAACTAGAATTCAATAATAAACTTGTCATAGAATTATATGTACATGGAATGAATATTAGTGTTTGTCTAAAAGTAGTATAAGTTGATTATGATTATGTCTCATTCTACAAATAATGATCCACCATACAGTGAATTGTACAAATTTGTTGATATTAATGGAGCGTGGATTAATTAAAATATTGAAAAATAAATCTTCGAACGTTATTGAATGAGAAAATATTGAAAAATAAATCTTCGAACGTTATTGAATGAGAATCAGGTACGTAGAATTATGATAGAGTTGTTGACTCCAAGTAGTTGCGTAATAAGGTCAAAAGGCGCTTGAAGCATCAGTGTGGAGAAGTGTTGTGTTTCTTTCTTGGAATAATCTTTGTAGTAGATTGTAGTCATGAGCTGTCTTGAGTAGATTCAACAAATAGGGTGTTCAATAAAGCTTTAGATGTGGGAGAATTTGCAAAGTGACGCGTGTTGAAAACTGAAAGGTATAGGAAAAATAAAGGTAAGTTTTGGAAACAGAGAGAACATTCTACTAATGAGTGAAAGTTTAACAACGCTTACCCCCTAGTGTTGACAGAGAGGTGACTAGCCTTGTTGCTACTATGTGTATTGTAGGGGAGTGTCTGTGAGAGGGGAGGCAGGCAGAGAATTGAGAACATTAATAGACGCAGGGGGTGTAGCGTGAATCAGTGAATTGGAAGTGGCTACTGTTCGATATTTTAATTAATCCATGCTTCATTAATATCAACAAATTTGTACAATTCATTGTGTGTTGGATCATTATGATGTCTCATTCTACAAAATAATCACGATGTGGGAGAATTCGCAATGTGACGCGTGTTGAAAACTGAAATGTGTAGGAAAAGTAAATGTAAGTTTTGGAAACACAGAGAACAGTTTATTATTAAATTCTAGTTACATTTAAGCATCGCTTTCTCCACAGACTAGATTTTTATGACTGTTTTAATCTTGTATTAATGCTTGTATTATACTTTAATGAGGAACCCAGTTCAGGGCCCTGACTTAGCTATAGATTACGTGTGGCTGAAGATGCTTACAAAGCTTAAGCGAAACATATCCCATTTTAACACCAGTATCTTGAGCCAGTCCCACGATCTCCCCAAATTGCCCAGACCGGTCAGCAAATAAGTACAACAAATGTGGAAGCACATATCGCCATAACAGCACAACCAGCAGGAAAAATATAAATAAATAAGAACTTACCATGAACAGTGCAGGATAACAAACCGTGGAACGTGGTTACCGTATTAAAACTTGATTAACTACTCCAAGAACAAACACAATACCATTTAAATAAATAACGAATTTTTATTTAGGAAAATAGTTAAGTAAAATTTAAAACTGAACATCCTCAGAACAAACTAGTTTTTTCAAAACAGTTAACAAGCATGCGCAGGAATGGACTGATACCCCTACAAGATTTAAAAAGAAAAATTTTAAAGTTTACAACCCTTTTTAACAATTTGCTCAAATTCACAGACCTCGGTCTTGAACATTTAATACCTTTTGAAGGTCTCCCCTATTCTTGGTATACCAGTTTAATATTTCACAATAAATTGAAATTTACTAGATGAGAGACTTACCTCTCGAGGAGTTTTCACAAGGGAACTCGTCCCAAATAACACAAGGGTAGTTTAAAATAAATGAGTGACACTACAGAAATAGCAAAAAGGCGCAAGGTAGGTGATGACGACACCCATGGTATCGAACAGAAAAATTAAAGAACTCCTATCAGGGTATCCAGTCAAAACAAAGCAAAACGCAACACCAAAACAATAATCATCACCAAGGAGACAGGTCAGCACCATAACTAGGCCTACTAGGATAACCCAATCGTAAGTCACGAGCACGACAATGCAAATAAAGTAGAAGCAAAAGAAAACTGGATGAGAAACCAAAAATGGACAAAAATAAGGAAATAAATACTTTAAAACCCCAAAATGAACAAGGAAGAGTGCAATTACTTAAGTCCTTGTGAAAACTTCCTCGCTATTTTACCTCACAGCAAAATTATTATTATTATTAATATTATTATTATTATTATTATTATTATTATTATTATTATTATTATTATTATTATTATTATTATTATTATTTGAATTTCAAATGCCCAAAATAATCATAATGTAGTTAAGATACACCCGAAGTATAACATGAAAATTCATTAACTTTTAGAAAACCATTAACAGGTTGGAAACATGTTAGACGTAGCTTCTAGAACGCCATAAACATTAGTGATTAAACAAAAGTCATTTCTCCGAAAAATCAAAAACGCTGTTTTAGTACTTCTTGAACACCAAACATAAATCCATCTTTTTAACAGCGAGATCAATTGCAGTTGAAGATACAAGGTTCCCAGCTCAAAGCAACTCCCAGAGTAACAAATAATGCAGAAGTTTCAGATGAGGTATCCAATGCAGGTGACCACGAGGCTATGTGATTATCACACTTTTCAAAGTATAATAAAATAAATTTTGGAGGATGTATCAGTTACCAATATATTCCAGAAGAAAAAAAACAAATTCTCCAGAAAATACCCCGGGAGGATAGTTCCTTCTATCCTTTGTTCATCGTGGTTCTTGAGTTCACGACAAAGCGAGAGTACAAAGCACAACCAACCTCCATCTTTTTCAGTCGGCGATCAACAACTCTCCTTTTACCAAGCCACGCTTAAATCACCTGGCCCTGTCAGGGAAGATGCGCGCACATACCGGGCCTAGAATAAGCGATCTGACGGCAAGTTCATAACTGCTCTGAGACCGAGCAGAGGCGATTTGACCCCACAAACATTGATAAAATATATTTAGTCAATGCTTTGGCGAAAGTTCAGTTTCACAAATTTCTAAGGTAGAAGTACCGAGTCAAAGGATAATACAGGAGGGGTTTTTCACTTTAATCCTGTCACAGTCTTAAACTAAAAGATTGTAGAATGGTGGTTTTTAATAAATTTGTTTGGAACTTCTTACATACGATTATGTTATCTAGACCAGAACAGATGTTGCACCTTACATACATAACGCCTTGGGGGGGGTTTTGGGATTGCCTATTACTGTTTTGGTCCTAATATAAGACTGGGAATTCCACATTTTTGTGTTAAAATGTTATAAAAACTGCAGTCGTTTTATTTGCGCACGTTACATTCAGAAGACTTATACTGGTATCATTTCACAGTCGTGCCGATTTGTACAGCGAGCGCACTCTCCAGCTGAGCTCAAGGTCGCGAATAACTGTAATTTTGGAAGTGTTAATGAATTTTTCTCTTTCCAATTTGATTCTGATTAGTGACGGGCAGAATTGAATATAATGCATTCGAGAACTTGAGGAACGATGCTTGCATTCGAAACCATGTTCTTGAGTTCAACATAACTTTTAAAAGTCGATGTAGGCCTACTTTATACGGCGCAAGATTTCCATAAACTGACTACGAACAGTATACCAGTGACCAAATTATAATGGAAGATTTAAGAAAAAAGGGGGGTGGATTTCGCCATCATTTTGGGAGCTTTTGTATCTAATGTGATTTATTTTATTATATTAGAGAATTAAAAACTACTTGTGGTCGATTGTTGTTTGGCTTGGCGTTAAGAGTATTAGATTTTTCGAAGAGTTTGGCTGATCGAAGTTGCTGAACTGAAAGAAGTTTTCAGAGGAGACTGACAGAAGTTTTCCTGGTAAAACTGAATGTAAAGTATCGAGATTTTTAAGTCGCGTACCGGTAATTGATCTTTGAAGCCGGCCCCGCGGTCTAACTTGCCTGCCTCTCACCCGGAGGGCCCGGGTTCGATTCCTGGCCAGGTCAGGCATTTTTACCTGGATATGAGGGCGGAAGGCCCATTGGGGCTGTAGTTTGGTTTAGTTTAAGGGTGTTTGTAAGATTATAAGTATGCATATTTTATTTTTGTTATGTTTAGCCAAATTATTTATGGTTCATTCATTCCCGGATTTTCCGTTTTCCCGTGTTGTACGTTCTTTTTCCTGTCGTCCTTTGAGAAACGGACAATCGAGGTTCCACTGTATACACTGTTACGAGCTCAACTTCGCTTACCTTATGCATACTTCTCCGCTCCGATTCAGTGCACATTATATTGCGCTGCTTCACGAACTGTCAGCTTACAAGTCTGTCTCACCACTGTTTGGACTGTTGCCTCTCCACGCGCAATCACCATGACGTCACCCGGTTCCAGTATTTTCTTGAGCTTGCTTCGCTTCCGTATATATACTCGCCTCTTTCTCTTGTCCGGCGGTCAGGTGTGATTGATATGTTGTAATCGGCAGTGGGAGCTTGAACAGTGTACACGGCTGGACCGTGTGCATTTCAATTTTACTTCATTCTTCTCTACGTACTGGGTGAGCAGACTTTTATTATTATTATCATCCATTCAATTTTGCCCTCTCTCTCTCTACATGGGCTTTGCTATTGCCTGGATTTCGAACTCTAGTCCCTTCAGGACTCTACGAAATTACGCTGTGCCAAACTATTGACTTTAGACTTGTGGTGGAAATGTGAAGGAAGAAGTGTTCTGGACTAGCGATATTACAGTCACCTTCAACTTTTAAAGTGTTGTGCATAAACTTTGCCTTCCCTCGTTTTGAAGTGGGACTTGACAGCCTGATCATTACTTAATTTCCCTTTCCCTGCTGTTTGTTTCTTGGTTTTCTTTTCCTGCTCCTCTTTCCACTCTCCTTTTCATCTCCAGTTCGTAATTTCTCATAATTTACTAATGAAATTTGGTAATATTGTGGTCTGCCAATTTCGCACTGCGTCTGCTATTTACATTTTGAATGTTCTAGTATCTTCCTGTCTCAAACAAGTGTGTGTTAGATTGTGGGGGATATGATGTCGTTTTATTGCGTACTCTTTTAGGTACTGGAAAGTTCCTTTTAACTTGTATAATTTTTACTTGTTCCTTTTCAAAATTTATTGCTGTTTTCGCACGTCATTCATGTAAACGTTGTCATGTTGGAACTTGAATGTAATGAGAATATTAATTTATTCCTATAGCCCTTATCTCGTACCTGAGTATACCAAAGATTTATTGTAATATGTGTGGTTACCTTTTTTTGTGTCGGTATGAACCAAAATAAGACCTATCAATAACTTGTATGATTCCCTTTTTCTGTGGTCTATCAAATGGTCCATTTTACTCTCTGTTGTGAAAACATTTGTTATCTCTTTTGAAATTATTTCAATATATCTGTTCATTTTTTTAAACCTGTGCTTTTGGGAGTTCTCATTTCTGTGTTCCCTTTCATTTTTCTTAGTATGTACCTACCGCGGAAATTCCTCTTGGGAAAAGGCCCATAATTTTAATCGGCACACGGCTTGGGATGTTATCTGCACTGATTGTGGTTACTTGAAGCATGACATTTGAATAGTGCCATTACCCCGTACTTCACGTTTCCCTGCGCTCTGCTTGCTAAGTTCTCTGTGCGGCATACCAGCACATATTTATGGGAGTCTTTTGCTTCCTTCATATCGAACTTTCGTTGATATTTGTCAAGCGATTGCTGCAAGTACTTGGAAATACATACTCGTATTTAATTATACCAATTGTATCGCAACAACACTAGTGTCCAAACGTTAAGCATAATTACTAAACGAGGCCATACCGCCTGATAGGAATGTGAGACGGATTGCAGAACAAATGGAAGCTGACTTACACACCATATGTCGCACAACTTGCCCAAGAAAACAGTGTCAGAAAGGTTCTGATAGCTAAGGTACACCTTTGACAACAACTAACAAAACATGGCAATGTCTTCCACAACAAAATATGCTGTTAATAGGGTGTATGGTTACCTCTAATGGCCACACATGCTTCTCAGCGACGTGGCATGCTCTCTATCAGATAGTCCAAGAGTTCTCGTGGCAGTCAATCCCATTCCTCCAAAAGGGCAATGCGAAGGTCTTGGAGGGTCGTTGTTGGAGGCTGATGGGATGCAATTTGCTCCCCCAATGCATCCCAGGTATGTTCTATAGGCTTCAGATTCGCAGATCTCGCTAGCCAGTCCATGCGATAAATATCTTCCCCAACCAGAAATTCATCCACCATAGCAGCGCGGTGTGGTCGGGCATTATCATCCATTATCCCTTTTGCTCTCAGGCTATTTTCACGTCAAGCCCAAAACACTCAGATCATTTTTCATGATTATGCATGTTAGAAAGTAAAAAATTGCCGTGTAAAGAAATCCTCAGATACAAAATTGAAAAAAATCACAATGGTACACTATTCAATACAGTTTTAGGAAAAAAATATCCCAAAATTATTCATGGCATATTTTACTACTTAAAAATATTTTAGTAGTAGTAGTAGTAAAGTGCCGGCTTTGGTATTGAGGGTAATAATTAGTAGTGATGAAAAGTGAATGCTGAGTGATATAATCTGAGAATTGTCAGAACATTAAGAAATCGGAAGAAAGTGCTTTAAAGGAGGTCGTGTTTTTTCCAGGATATTTATTGGGAGCTGTGGATATAGAGTGTAAATAAGAGAGAGAGAGTGAGAGAGAGCTAATTGTATAATTGTGTAAGTGTAGTGAGCTTGATTATTCTGCGTGTGTAAATGTGTTGTTTTAGTACTTAGTTAGTAACACGAAAATCCCGTAAGTATGCAAAAATCGAGATCAATACTCGTAAAACTGGCGGAATTCTAACCTCAAACATGTAAGTTGTACGCTGGAGCTACATGCCGGTGTGTTGAACAGTGAAACCACTAGATCGCAACGCTGCCAACGCAGGCTGCAGAGAAGACAAATTCCCATCTCTTGTCACAAATGCGACAAGACTTTCTAGCGCAACACACACGGGGATCTCCCATCTCATGTAACAGATGCAGTTAGACATCCTAGAACCCACAGAGGAGGAGCTCCCAGCACATGCCACAAGTGCAACAAGACGTTCTAGCATCGCAGTGTGCAGTGGAAATTTTTCGCGAGGTGTCAAATTTTTGTTACTCTACCGACGTTGACAAAATTGTTTTACTGTACATAGGCTATATGAAGTGTTGTTTGTTTTTAGTGTAATGTGTAATGTGATATAAAGAGTGCAGTGAACTTTGATATTATTGTACGATTGAATACTAATCGAATACTAATTTGGCGAGTGAGCAGAGTTAATATAGACATAGGCTATACATACCGGTATTGCAAGGAACAGTCTCGGAATAAATAACATTCTGGAGTAGTGAAAACGCAACAACAAAGATTAGATCAAACAAGAAGTCACGGAGTACAAAAATGCCGAGTACCAAAGACAATATTGACCAAGGATCTGACAAATGTGACATATGTAAGAAAACAGTAGGTAATGACGAGCTGGCCATCGAATGTGATGGATGTAATAGATGGCAGCACATCAATTGCAGTGGCCTAACGAAAGGAGAATTGGAATGTATAAAGAGAAAAAATTGCAGACTCTTATGGCTCTGCAACGAATGCAAACCGCAATTACAAACAAAATTAAGAGGGCAAGAGAATCCAATGGAAGGAATAGTAGATAAAATTAAAGAAATGCTTGCAGATATGGAAATTAAATTACAAGAGAGAATCAGAGAAGAAATTGTGACATCTCTACAAAAGGAAATGGGAAAACACCTTCAAGGACCAACCGTCAGGAAACAGGGTAAGAACAAAGCACCAAAACCACCAACAGAACGAAACAACTCATCCCAAGATACTGAATTGCAAGTATATCACCATTCATTAGTCTCAGACCCAGATAGAGAAGATAGATCACAAAAAAGAGGAGATGGCATAAAAGACACAGTGACTGACTGTCAAACCAGCTTACAGGAGGGACTGGAGGAAGGAGACCAACCCTTACGGACGGAAATAGTGAGGCGACGTCGTAATTCAGGAATAAGAGGATTCGGAAAGACCTAGAAAATAAACTGAAGGCTGCAGAGAGGATGGGATGGCTGTATGTAGGTAAGGTCCACCCATCGATGAAAAATGATGATCTAATTGATTATCTGAAGGACAATTGTGTGCTAGGGAAAATAGGGAGTGAACAACTTGAAACCAAAGGGTACAACAAATCCTATAAAAATTGGCCTACCAGTCGACAACCTCCAGTTAATATGATATAGATGTTTGATTCCCATAGGGAATCTGAAATATTTGTTCCAAATGAGTAAATTTATAATACCAATATAAATGGTCCGTTATTGGACATTATAAATTTTCCAGTTAGTAAACAAACCAGAATTTTGGCCAATGGGGATAACAATAAGACAATTTAATTTTAGAAGTTAAAGGAAAACTGGATTCAGGTTTCATCGCAGACAGGAAGACCGAAATAATGAAGAAACAGGAAACTACTAGCAGGAAGACTATATCGCTGCTTCTATGGAACATCGAAGGATTGAAGAGTGCTATAAACTTAATGAAAATATACTGAAAGAGGATATTATGATATTAACAGAGACCTTTTTCACAGAACATATTCATACAAATGGATATTACAGCACGCACAACCTGGCACAACAGGTTCAATGAGGCAGACCCACATGTATGTCCAAACCACATCTGGCACCAATAGAAGTTTTATACAGAGGGGAAAATACATTGATCACCAAGGCTAAATACTTAACAATCATTGGAATATACATGCAGCCAGAATTTGCACCGGAAGGAGTGATAGAGGCCATAAGTAAGACAAATGAAAACGATCCAGTTATAATAGCGGGAGACCTTAACTGCAGACTACTAGCAGGAAGACTATATCGCTGCTTCTATGGAACATCGAAGGATTGAAGAGTGCTTTTTTTTTTTTCCAAAATGGCGCCCGGTAATAACGACGTAGTGTTTTATTCTCCGAGTAAATTAACCGTAAAATGTGACGAAAAGTGCGGAAAATGTCGAAGATTAGTGAAAAATGGAATGTTGTGTGATTCATGTGATCGATGGTGGCATTATAAGTGCGGAAATTGCCCTAGAGACGTAAAAACTAATGAAAATATTGACTGGATTTGTGAGCAGTGTGTTCGGAATGTTGTTGTTGGGGACGGCGTTGACGAAGCACCGTAAACAGTCGATGAGGAATATAAAAGTACATTAAAAATTATAAACATTCTAAAAAAGGACAATGCGACTCTTAAAGTTGAAAATCAAGAATTAAAAGAAAGACTGCGATCGCTAGAATTTGGGACTGACCATTCTTCGAGTGATATACCGGTACAAGTAAAAAACTCGAGCATGCGGTGTCAAGTAGTTCGTGGATGGCTGGCCAAGAAGAAATCTACAACTGAATTTCCGGAAATAAACATCAGAAATAGGTTTTCTGCCCTAAATAATTTAATTCTGGAAGAAAGAGATCGCGCGCATGAAACCAAATAATCGCGATCCGTTGCCGTGCCGAGTTTAAAATTTAGGCCTAGAATTCAGATTCAAGACCCAGTTAGGCCTAAATTAGAGAAGGTAGCTGTGTTTGATGATAGCCAAGGAAGGGGAATAGCGGGAGTGATTAACGACGAGAATATAGCAGCAACCAGAGAAATATATCCAGGAGCTTCTATCAGCAGTGTTGTGGAAAATGTAGAAGCAGCAACTAGAAACTTCGGGAGCGGCAATGCAGTGCTTATCATCGGTGGGACAAACGACGATGCTCACAACGACGCCAAGAATGTAAGATCACAACTTCAACATACACTAGGGAAGCTGACCCACACTAACGTTTTTGTAGTGAACGTGCCCCACAGGCATGATTTGAGTAGAGACTCGTGTGTGAACATTGAAGTGGACAAGGTCAATACAGATATTGTTAAAAATTGTAAACATTTTCGGAATACTCAGGTTATTGAATGCAGCAGTTTTGGGAGATACTGTTATACAAAACATGGCCTACATCTAAACAATTCAGGTAAACGAAAGATAGCAAATATTGTTCTAGATTTTATTAATCTTAAGATATGTACTGTAAAACAGGCAACTCCCTTGAGTTATAATACTGACCAGGAAAACTAGTAGAAAGAGCCAGCTGTACTTCAAGCTGGCTCAGTCAACTAGAAAAAGAAACTCAGGATAGTAAGGAATTTCAAGTTACCCAATTGCAACAGTCAAGTTTTTGGGAGGAAAGGGGTCTGAGATTGCTCTTGGTAAACTGTCAAAGTGTAGTAAATAATTAAAATTCGGTACATTGATGGAATCTTATGAGACTGATGTGGTGATAGGAGTGGAATCGTGATTGAAAGAAGGGGTGGGTAATAGAGAAGTATTTCCAGAAGGGTACACAGTCTATCGTAGAGACCGAGGAGATAAAAAGGGAGGGGGGGGTGTTTATTCTGGTGAAGGAAACTTATTGTTCACATGAATGGTTTACCGATGAAAGGGATGAAATATTAGGGATAAAATTAGTTTGTGATAATATGAAGGAGGTGGGAATTATAGGAACATACAGGCCTGGAAGAGAGGAAAGAGACATGAAAATCTTTGAGAAAATAATAGATTATACTCGTAAAAACAATAATAATGATATGGTAATAATTGGGGGTATCTAAATTTGCCTGAAGTTGAATGGAATGGAGCTGCAAGTGAAGCCCATGAACAGAAACTGGCAAATAAGTTAATTTGGGAGGGAGGATTTACACAAGTAGTACAAGAACCGACTCGTCTCAATAACTTACTAGATGTATTCTTGGTTAAACCTTGGGAAATTGTTGATAAAACTGAGGTAATTGAAGGAATAGGAGACCATAAGGCTGTAATAATGGATGTAGGACTCGTACTAAAAAGGCTTAATAAGAGGGTTACACAAAACAAGAAATTGTACAGAAAAACTAAAGTTGATGAATTTGGGACTTACCTTAAATCACAATTCAGTTGTTGGATAAGTGAAGGGAGTAACGTGGATACACTTTGGGCTAAATTTAAAGGAATCATTTGGGAAGGAGAGAAGAGATTTGTACCTGTTAAGAAGGGTAAAATGACCTCAGACCCTGTTTATTATACAAGGGAAATAAGAAAATTAAAAAGAAAATGTAGAATAGTAAAGAGGAAAATCAAAGAGGGTAGGGAGAGTAGAGAAACTAGAAAACAGCTAATGAGGGAACTGAATAGAGTGAAAAAGGAAGCAAAAGAGAATTATATGAATGGCATACTTCAAGAGGGTAATGACCACAAAGGAAAATGGAAAAAGCTGTATTCATATATCAGGAATCAAAAAGGAAAAGGAATCCAAATTCCTACAATGGTGGGAGAAGGGGGTGAACACTATTTAACAGATACTGAGAAAGCAAACCTATTTAGTAGGGAATTTAGAGATTCAGTAGACGATTGTCATGAGTTGGAAACCGAAACAGAAGATAGAGAGGGAGAGAGACAGAGGGAAATAAGAAGCTTCTCATTCACAAATGAAGATATGTTCAGAGAAATCCAACTGCTCCAGCAAGGAAAAACAGCAGGAAGTGATCAAATTACTGGGGAGGTATTAAAGACAATGGGGTGGTACATAGTGCCTTATTTTAAATTTCTCTTTGACTATGTCATAAATAATAGTGTAATACCAAAGGAATGAAAGGAATCTATAATAATACCAATTTATAAAGGAAAGGGTGATAAAAGGAAACCAGAGAACTACAGACCAATCAGCCTGACCAGTATAGTTTGTAAAATACTGGAGAGTTTAATATCGAAGTACATCAGAGGGATATGTGATTGGTTCATGAGGAGCCAGTATGGATTTAGAAAGAAATTTTCTTGTGAGGCACAACTGGTGGGATTTCAGCAGGACATAGCAGATCAGTTGGATTCAGGAGGTCAGTTAGATTGCATAGCCATAGATCTTTCCAAAGCCTTTGATAGAGTGGAACATGGAATATTATTAAAGAAATTGGAGGGAATAGGATTGGACGTAAGGGTTACACGTTGGATAAAAGCATTTCTAAATTCAAGGGTTCAGAAAGTCAAAGTAGGAAATAATGTATCTCAGGAAGAGAAAGTTTGGAAGGGAATTGCACAGGGTAGTATAATCGGTCCGTTACTTTTCTTAATATACGCAAATGATTTAGGGAACAATATAACATCAAAAATAAGATTGTATCCAGATGACATAATTGTTTATAGAGAAATAAACAACATTGAGGATTGTTCAGAATTACAAAGGGACCTTGAAAGTATCCAAGAATGGATTGAAGAAAATAATATGAAGGTTAATGGAGGCAAATCAACTGTTACAACTTTTACAAACAGGAGCTTTAAAACTGAATTTGAATATACTTTGGATGAGGTAGTTATCCCAAAAGATGGCAAGTGCAAATACTTAGGTGTGAGATTTGAAAGTAATTTGCACTGGAAGGGTCATATTGATGACATAGTTGGGAAAGCATACAGATCATTACATGTCATAATGAGGCTACTTAAAGGATGCAACAAAGAATTAAAAGAAAAAAGTTACTTGAGTATGGTTCGTCCATTATTGGAATATGCAAACAGTGTTTGGGATCCTCACCAAGAATACCTAATAAAAGAAATAGATAGTGTGCAGAGGAAAGCAGCAATATTTGTAACAGGGGATTTCAGGAGAAAGAGTAGTGTATCAGAAATGCTAAAGGAACTTGGGTGGGAAACTTTAAGTAAGAGAAGGGAGAAAACTAGACTTATAGGATTATATAGAGCCTATACAGGAGAAGAAGCATGGAGAGATATCCGTGAGAGGCTTCAGTTGGAAAGTAATTATATCGGCAGGACTGACCACAAATATAAAATTAGAAGGAATTTTAGCAGAAGCGATTGGGGTAAATTTTCATTCATTGGGAAGGGTGTGAAGGAGTGGAACAGTTTACCAGGGGTAGTGTTTGATCCTTTTCCAAAATCTGTACAGATATTCAAGAAGAGAATAAACAGCAACAGAGAAAATAAATGAAGTGTTAGGGGGCATTCGACCAGTGCAGGTTATTGTAAATAAAAAAATGTGTGTGTGAATAAATTAATTCCATCCCCTGGTCTAAGGAGTTTGGACAGCCAAAGTAGGGGACTGCCTGTAGGGGTGAAGTACAGTGGGGACTTCGAGAGCCCTGGGACCGCTACGGTAGCTGTGAAGGCCCTTCAGGAACTCTGAAAAGTGGTGGCAAAAGGGGCTCTGGTTAAGACGCAGCAGGTCGTTATGCTACTTAGGATCCAGAACGGGTAAAAAAAGAAAAGAAAAAAAAAGTAAATAAATAAATAAATGCAATGTAAATATTAATGTTATATCAGTTGTATAGTATCATTTGAAGTAATTCCACATACTGTATATCAGTTGACTATATTTGTAAGTAGTACAGGAGATATTATAAGTAGAATTTTGTAAACAATATAAATTTATTAAGGATGCGCTGTGTGTTTAATAGAAAACATCGTTAGCGTAAATTGTATAATATTGTATTATAGGAAAATTTTCTTCTCTTGTTAATTTAATATTTAGTGCTTGACAATAATGTATTTTAGTGTACCATTTGCCACCGAGGTAAACACCTCATTTGGAAATAAAGAGATTTTGATTTGATATCCAAAACAAGAAAAGTGATATGGTGTTCTCGTTCCTTGAAGAAGAAGGCTTCCAATAGGGAACATGCATGATCCGGGGTTTTAATTAAAAATATGCTAATCTGATTCAAAATTTCATGCAGAATTCAAAAATGTGATCAGAATGTACAAATAATAACTCCTAACATTATAAAAATCTACGAAAATGTCACGTCACGCAAGTACGCGATCTCATTGGTCTGACGTCATCGTACAGGTTGACTGAATTAGCAGACGAAATAACACATAGTGTGCTGTGAGAAGCAGGATACACTTCGCGTATTTCTACTTTATGTTAGTGTCTGGTATGGTTAAATTCGAGGTCTATACATTGGATAATAATCTGAGTGGTATATTTTAGACTTAAAATGAATCCTGCACAGACAGTGAGGCTGAAAACTTATAAATGGTGTATAGTTCCGATGTGCAATAGCACATCGCATACCATCCCAAACACATTGTTTATAAATGTTCCAAAGACGCTAAAACTAGGGAGAAATGGATTTTGGCGAGCCGGAGAAATGCTGGTGATACATCGGAAAAGTCTACAGTTTATTTTTTTGAAGATTTTAACGTAAGATGAATTTGTTTGAATTTTCAAATCACTTTTCCATGTCAGCTGTTCTAGTGGTAAAACTTTAAATTTTAATGTCTGATGCTTTATTTAAATGCTTCAATTACATCTTGGAATATGAAAGTAATAAACAGTGCATTAGATAATGCTGATTATTAAAGTATTCTCCAAACCTAACCTATGTTTTGGGTGATCCATGTCAAGATAATAAATCAGAGGGGTTATGAACCATTTTGACAGCTCTAATTCTACCAGTATATCTTGGCACGGGACAGTTATGTATGTCTTTTTTGAAGAGCTTAATTGGTAAAGAAATTTAGGCTATATCTAAATACTCTATAATGTAACAAAGAACAGGCGTGTACATCATGAAAGGAAACAACGTGAATTTAACAAATGTATAACTCTACACAAAACCAATGCTTGTCTGTTGGGGTCTTATAAGTTAACAATGCTCAATTATAATATTAATGAAATAAATAACATAATTGCACACAGGTGAAAATAGTGATGTAGGTGTTTAAAATATTATCCAACTTAACCAAGTTTTAGGTTATACAAGCCAAGTCAATAAACCGAAGGGTAAAAATACCGCGTGAGTTGGCCGTGCGGTTAGGAGCGCGCAGCTGTGAGCTCGCATCCGCTGAAGATGGTTTTCTGTGGTTTCCCATTTTCACACCAGGCAAATGCTGAGGCTGTACCTAAGACTACGGCCGCTTTGTTCCCATTCCTAGGACTTTCCTGTCCCATCGTCGCCATAAGACCTATATGTGACGGTGTGACGTAAAGCAAACAGCAAAAAAAATAGAAATAAATAAATAAAGTAAAAGTCACAGCACCCAAAGACATTCCGGTATTGAACGACTAAAATGTCATCAGGACACTTTTCTTGCCTGATATGCTCAGCTTGTTAAAAGCCAAATGTAATTAATGTTATTGGCTTCACGCCCCGCCAACTACTTCTACGATTTTTGGGAGACGCCGATGTGCAGGAATTTAGTCCTGCAGGAGTTCTTTTACGTGACAGTAAATCTACCGACACGAGGCTGACATATTTGAGCACCTTCAACTACCACCGGACTGAACCAGGATCGAACCTGCCAAGTTGGGGTCAGAAGGCCAGCACCTCAACCGTCTGAACCACTCAGCCCGACTTGTGAAAACTAGATGAAGTCATATTTATCTTTATCATGTTTAATTTTTTCCCTCCACAAAGATATTTAATTCTCTTTCATGGGCCCCGGAAGTGGGTAGGCCAGTTGTCCCAACCATTTTTTTTTTTTTTTGGGAAATGATAGATTATAGCCCTATAGTACTATGATCTTTCTTTCTTAATCAGTTTATCCTTCAGGGTTGTTTTTCTCTTGGACTCGGCGAGGGATTTCACCTCTACCACTTCAAGGGCAGTGTCCCAGAACGCGAGACTTTGAGTATGGTGATGAAACTGATGAGGAGGGCCATTACGTCGCCCAGGCGGCCTCACCTGTTATGCTCAACAGGGGCCTTGTTGGAGGATGGGAGGATCAGAAGGGATAGACGAGGAAGAGGGAAGGAAACGGCCGTGGCCTTAGGTGCCTGGAGGAGAAGTAGGAAAATACGAAAAACCACTTCGAGGATGGCTGAGGTGGGATTCGAAACCGTTCTACTCAGTTGACCTCCCGAGGCTGAGTAGAGCCTGTTCCAGCCCTCGTACTATTTGTTTTCAACTTTCATGGCAGAGCCGGGAATCGAAACCGGGCCTCCGGGAGTGGCACACATTAACCACTACAACACAGAAGCGGACTAGTACTATAATGCTACCTATATGTTTATGTTAGTGCTGAAATCCGATTTCTTACTTTACTAATGCTGAAAGCCCGAAAATGTAATGTTATTCTTTAATAGGGGAATCAGTCTAGAAGGAAATGTTGAAAGTGATGTGATATCTATCCAGGTTCGTTGTTATCCTAATACTATGGGTTACAGTACATTGCACGTATATAAAAGACGCCACTTACAAACTTGCTTGTTATCCGCGAATTTCTGCGGCTACAAAAGTCACGTTTTTCAAGAATGATGACATCTACACATGGTAGATTGTCTGACTGTGCTGTTTTGAACGTTTCTTCTGTCATTTCGAAGTTATTCGCGATCATGAATAATAAACAAACGGCTGATGCACAACGGCTGGTAGAGCTGCATGCGGTACTGGATCGTGACGTCACAGCGCGCCGCTTACGTCAGAGGCCGTTTCACTCGCCTTGCGGAAAGGCACTATTAAATATTTTTTTAATGGTAGAAAACAAGGCAACATACCACAATGTAATACGTTTACGTACTATTTCATTGGTGTACTTTTCAAAAAAAAAAATTTTTGAAAATGATGCATGTTCCCAGTTGGTGAATACAAAAACACAACCAACTTATATCTGCTACAGTGGCACCAGTACGATTGATTTAATATTCATAAACAAGAACATACATTTACACTCGTGCAAGATTGAGGACTATCCATTGAGGAAACACCTTCCGGTGATCATAACCTTTACACTATCATAAGTCGGACTCTCCATATCACACGAAAGACCAAAATTCTCAAGGAAACTGAACGAAGAGAAACTACCATCAACAGAAGAAACACTAGAACTAATACAAAAAGTAGAACAGAATACGATTGAGGAAGCAGCAAGAGACATCACAGACAGACTAAGGCAGGCTCTCATTCCAGTCAAGCAAAACGCAAGGAAAGCACAAGAATGGTTTGATGCTGAATGTTATGCACACAGGAGACTAGTATTACAAGCACTACACAAAATTAAAGCTGATAATACAACCACCAACCTGGCAGAATACGCCACTAAACGCAAAGCATTTAAGATGATGATAAAAGAAAAGAAACAATCATACCTTGAGAATAAGGCAAAACAATTGGCAGAAATAGCAAGAGAAAGACCGTTCCAAGCCCAAAACCCACGGAAACCGCGATTCCCTCATGACATAACAATGGATACATGGAAGACCCATTTTTCTGGTGTCTTAAATAGAGAAGGTAGGATGCATGCAACAGAGAAGAAGATAGTCATTGAACAAGATCAGACATTCCAGAATTTCACTAAAGAGGAAGTGGAAACAACTATAAAACACCTAGCATCTAATGAAGCAGCGGGCCCCGATGGAATATACAACGAACCTATAAAGACCTCAATGGGATCCTTTATTGAAGTATGGACCTCACCATTCAATAAATGCATTGAGAAAGGAGATATACCTCAAATATGGAGAGAATCTACAGTAAAAATCTTACACAAAGGCAAAGGTAATACAAGCGCACCAGACTCATATAGAGGCATAGCTCTGGAGAGCAATATATTCAAAGTTTTCACCAGACTCCTCACACAACGACTGACAAAAGAAATAGATGAAAAGATTCCGGACAACCAGTTCGGCTTTCGTCGAGGAAGATCGACTCTGCATGCAGTGCAGAATCTACTAGATAGTATCGACAACACGTTAAGACACCCAAAACAGAAATTCTTCGCAATCTTCATTGATTACAACAAGGCATTTGACTTCCTAAATAGGCAGAAATTAATCAAGAAACTAGAAGCGATCTTAGGAGGAAATCACAGATTAGTCACCATAATAAACAACATTCTCACAGTAAACACAATAACCATAGATGATGGAACCAGTATCTCAGACAGTATTATACAAACAAATGGAGTCCTACAAGGAGACCCAATAAGCCCAATACTATTCAACGTGGCAACTGCAGATATTATGGAGATGGTCATAGCTGACAATGTACCAGTAGTAATATACATGTATGCAGATGACATGGTCATCGGCTCCAGTAACAAAGAACTACAAAAATCATTTGACAGACTACAAGACTGGGCTAAGCAGAATGACTTCAATATAAACAGAAGCAAAACCATGCAAATGATATTCAGAAAGGGTGGCAAAATAGCCAAAAAGGATATCATACAATATGGAAAAGAAGAACTCATGGTACTCAACCACTATAACTACCTAGGAATACGACTACAATCAACAAGAACATCGTTCAAAATGCATGTAAAAGAGAAAGCGATAGCAGCAATCGGAGCCTTTCAGGACATCTCACATCCAGAACTATTAGATCTCAAGACGGCATTATTTCTTTTCAATACTAAGATAACACCCATAATCACATACGGGATTCAATTAATGTGGAATAATCTAACAACTGCAGACCTGGCAGTCATAGAAAGAGTGAAAGCAAGCTTCCTCAAACGCACTCTGTGCGTGCCAAAATTCACGCAAACGTGGCTGGTATATGAACTGGCAAAGGAGTCTTTCTATATAGAGGACATCAAATCCAAACTAGGACTTCCATACACGATTGCATCAGAGAAACATATAAAAGAGAGATATGAAAAGAGATCAAGTATTTGGGAAGATTTTTACAGCACTGAAGCCATGATGAACAGAGCTTGGACAATGGCAAACCATAAGCTCAGGCATATGGTAACCCGTTACGCAGTCAATGGCCTCCATCATAAAATATGCGTGATCAAGTCATTCCATACGCCAGGTGATAAGTGTAAATGTGAACTTTGCAACAAAACATGTACAAGATACCATCTACTCAGTCGTGCAAAAAGAGTGAAATCTCTCATAGAGTACAGTAAGGAGAACTAACTATTTAAAAATGCACAAATGTGCGCATTTGTTATATTATTATATTTTACTACAAAAAAATTGAAAATTAGAAAATATATTACAAAAAATAAAAATCAGTTTTCAAGTACTAAAACAGTAATTGTTCTTTAGTGATATTGTTGTTCAGTCATTCTGAAAAAAAGAGCGTTTAATTCTGTATAACATGATATAATTTTGGTTTTTGTATTCTTATTTAGTCATGAGTTATAGCACCTGACGTAAAAAACTGTACATGTACCTTACGGGGTCAGCATTTGTGCTTTGGAAAACATTCTTCTATCATCACTACCAGTAAAATCCGGATTACTCTTCTTCTTTATCTACAGCTTTTCCCACACCCGTGGGGTCACAGATGCGAACTGTGTCGCACATGTTGATTTGGCTCTCTTTTATGGCCGGGTGCCCTTGCTGACACTAACACTTTATGGAGGGATGTAATCACTATCGCGTGCTTATGTGGTGGTTTGTAGTGTAGTGTGTTGTCTGAATATGAAGAGGAAAATGTTGGGACAAACACAAACACCCAGTCCCCGGGTCAAAAGAATTAATCAAAGGCGATTAAAATCTCCGACCTGGCCGTGAATCAAACCCGGGCCCTCTGAACCGAAGGCCTCAACGCTAACCATTCAGCCAATGAGTCGGACTAAAATCCAAATCACTATCTGCTATAAAGTCACTGTTATCATCTAAAGCATCTAAATAATGCAAAACATCGGAATTATTAGGCCTACTCGTAGCACGGAAAACTAATAACACTAAATGTTAAACTAAACTTCACTTGAGAACACTGATAAATGTTTAATATAAACAAAATATATTAATCAGTAAACTACTATTAAAATGGAAAAATAAAACAAAGGAAAACATGTATTTTGAAGCTTAAAGGAGATTGTACTCGCAAGCAGCACACTTCAACTCGCCATGCGGTAAACATACGCGGTTTGATAACTTCATTTGTTCCAGACAGATGAGCTTAATGTGTCTGGAAAGTGTAAACTAAATCCAAAAGGTACTATTGCTGTGCTTTTCTGACAGCTGGGAATCCATTATGGTACTAATACAGCCATCCGAACACAGAGCCGATAGATCGGCATGCTGAGTGTTCTAAGCAATACCACTCGAGCTGATAGATCGGCTCGCTAAGCGTATGAGAGTTAAGGAAGTCTGGACCAACCGCACCTCTGAAGAGTCGAACATGTGGTCTCAGTACCTCATCCTTGTATCTCCGAGCGTTAAGTGTTCCACGGACCACCCACGAAGATGTGCAGGTCCGTATGGCCATTCAACATGATGCCGCCCCACACCATGACGCCACCACTACTATACTGGTCCCGTTCCATGATGTTCCTGTGGTTGTATTGGCTACCAGGTTCTCTCCAGATTAATGTGCGACTGAAATCATTCTGCAAACTGAAGCGGGATTCATCTGTGAAGAGCACATGCCTCCATTCATTCATGGTCCAGTTTTGATGTTGACGGCTTCAGAGTAAAAGGGTCCGTCTCTGTGTAGGAAAGGAGTGTTCCCTGCTTTGACTAGTGCCGTAACCGCAAGGTAAACACAGCCAGTGCCTGTGCCCCATGTTCCCTCAGTCGTGTTTGGCCTGTTATAGTGTGCGGAGTGTAGCCTCGTGGTGAAAGTGACAACATAATGGCACAACGACGCCATTAGGACCCCGTTTTGCAGGGTAAAATACTCGGCCGCCTGGAAGCAGGATACGGCCACTTTGGTCTGCGTCCGGCCTGCTTCCAGGCGGCCGAGTATTTTACCCTGCAAAACGGGGTCCTAATGGCGTCGTTGTGCCATTATGTTGTCACTTTCACCACGAGGCTACACTCCGCACACTATAACAGGCCAAACACGACTGAGGGAACATGGGGCACAGGCACTGGCTGTGTTTACCTTGCGGTTACGGCACTAGTCAAAGCAGGGAACACTCCTTTCCTACACAGAGCGAACACTTATGGTTGGTAGGTGGATATGTCGTACGATTTGCGGTCTATTTCCTTTTGCCCTGCTTACTCGTAACTTATGCTTAACTTTTGGACACTAGGGTAGAAAGAGTACTACTGTAGTTGTAAACATTATTACGTACATTGTACTTTTCATTGTACTGTAGATATGTATGAACAGTTCAACACACAACTAGAGGCCATTGCATTCCTTGCACTTGCTAGTACAGATGGCAGTGCAAGACCTATAGACTGTTTTTCTACGTCCTATTCTTCTTGCAACTTTCCTTGACATGACAGTACTTTGTCAGTGAACGACCATCAAGAGTATTCGTTTAATATAAGAACAGCTGTTCTGATGTTCATATAAGCACTTGCCAACACTTCAGCTAGCTTTTCCACAAATCGTGATCTTACTCTAATGTTATTTCATTGTACAGTAAAACCTTGATGCATCGTTTTTCAAGGGGGAGGGGGTAAATGACAATGGATGTGGGAAAACGATAAATAAAGGAAACATCAAAAATAGGGGGGAAGCAAAATAATATTCAGGTACTCTATTTAGACATTCTTCATCACAAAATTATTATTATTATTATTATTATTATTATTATTATTATTATTATTATTATAACAATAACAACAATGGTGTGTGGCCTCCGAAGAGGCCTGGTGCAGGTCTTTCGATTTGTCGTGTGATAGGCGACGTACGCGCCTGTGAAAATACGGCCCTACCTGTCATGAATTCTGTTGCTTAATTTTGGCAAACACACAGCCTCTGAACCGTCGGAATTAATCTCTGACCCAATTGGGACCCCTAGGGCCAAAGGCCAACATGCGCTAACCATTTAGCCATGCTCATGACTAATTAAGAAATACCCAGCGCACGCCATGCCGATTTTAAACTGCGCAATTTAATTTCGACGAAGGTGGCAGCCCTAGCCGGCCAATAGCAACATAGAGTTTATACAGTGCCTCCGTTTTAATTCCTATAAATAAGAATACTTCTAAGGGTCTGTTAGGGGTCGCAGCGAAGCATCGGCACCATTGTGAGGTCGCGCGTCAATAACCTGTAATACCAATATAAATGGTCCGTTATTGGACATTATAAATTATCCAGCTAACTCATTCCTGTTTGCCAGCATTTCGTCCCAGTGTGCTAAGTTGGGCTCATCAGTTGGTAAATAGCACACCCACCAAGACGCATGGCTAGTGCATACCGTGGAGGCCACTGCGTAGGCTACTTGGAGCCTCCGGCTGTGCCAGTGCACTATGAGAGAGTTTGTCTCATTACCAAAAATTGATGCCCGCCTGGCCATCAGATGATATAGATGTTAATTCCCATAGGGAACCTGAAATATTTGTCCCGACTGATTAAGTTTATAATACCAATATGAATAACCTGTGAACAGCACTCCTGCTCACAAGATCCTTGCTCAAGGCTAGCAACTCGGAATCTCTCGTGCATTCTCGCATAGCAGATTGCAACTATTCTATGCTAAGAGTATGATGCTGTTGCTCTAATTTTTTTTTAAAATTGGCGTATATGTTTCTTAAATACGAGATCAATCAATGCAGGAAAAACATGGCCGAGGACAAATATTTTTTTGACGATCGATGCAATAAAATAATAGTTTGAGGAACAATAGATGAGGGGAAATTTAACATTAGTTTATATGAAATATTTTTGGGAATGAATAAATTGAACGATGAATACAGGAAAACAACATTTCTGGGAACGATGCATCAAAGTTCTACTGTATAGGATTTATTGCAGCCACATCTAACATGTTCTGAAAAGAGTGAACTGGCCACCCCTTGTCCCTGTTCTGGTAGATTGACACCATAATTTGTCTCGTTATAGCATGTCACTCTTCTCATTGTCTGGGTAGAGTGTGCTCTGGTTACTTGGTACACAATAAGGGCCATATTGCCATTCTTGCAGACTTTTGTTGTGTTGAGTTTATCTCTCGTGCTTTTTAAACATCATCTACAATGTCAGCTGTATGCATATCTCTGTAAGAGTCTAGGGTAAATTCAAAGAATACAAGCATAATTTTTAATGAAGGGAAATATGCAAGTGTTGTTATCCTCCCCTTAACCTTTTGATCAGTGACTTACAGGTCACCAAGAGTGAGTTTTGTCTTGAAAACTTTGAATTCTTAATTTTAAGTTATTTTCATTCTAACTTGTCTCTATTAATAAAGTTACATAATTTACACTTATGGTACATAATTGATACCTTTAATTCAATTGAAATCAGTGGCGTAGACAATATTTTTCTCAAAATAATGAAAAGAATATAAAAATGGACAAAAACATAATTACTCTATATGTGATCAAGTTTATATCCGTTACAACACACAGACTTGACTTTACAACAGTTATACCTACCAAAATGTCTTTAGGGTATGGTATGGTACTGGCCCAGGCACTATGAAATTTTCACCATGTTTAATTTTCGTTTCCTTTCCAGAATAAACATAAAATCAAGGATGAACCCAGTTTCATAATCGCAAAGTATAAACACCTTTATACCAAACCTGTCGCTTTGATGAAATAGATTGTTTCCATTTTAGGCAAACTTTCCAAGCAACTAGGCTCTCACCGATACAGATACTTTGGAAGAGATAGAATATAGATCAGAAATTGTCTGTGAAATTTATAATATAGATCAAAAATTGACCTTGAAATTTTTTATTATAGGCCTAATTTTGTAGAGTCTGTCACCTGGGTATTGTAGATTGTTGTCAGAAAAGTAAAGCGGTCTTAGAATGAGGTAGAAATTGTCGAGAGAGGTCACTTTATAATACCAGTATAATGGTCCGTTATTGGACATTATAAATTTTCCAGCTACCTCATTCTTGGTTGCCTGCATTTCGCCCTCATGTGCTAAGTTACTCATCAGTTGGTACTTAGCACACCTACCAAGACGCAAGACTAGTGTGTACCGTGGAGGCCACTGCATAGGCTCTTTGTTTTTGATTTTGAAGTAAAGGAACTTGGTGCCTTCTATACTTTATTGCATTTGATATGTCTTAATGATGCGATATCACAACTTGATGATGGACATGACTGTTGCTTGCGTAACCATTTTCAACAATACAAAATCATCTGACCAATCGGTAATAGGCTTGGAAAGTGCCAACTTCAATTAATGAAATACATTTGCAAAAATTAGAAGTCTCTTCATAACAGACTACTTGAAGCCACCAACAGTGCCAATGCACTATGAGAGACTATGTCTCACTTCCAAAAATTGATGCCTGCCTGGCCATCAGATGATATAGATGTTGATTCCCATAGGGAACATGAAATATTTGTCCTGAATGAGTAAACCAAGAATGAGTTAGCTGGAAAATTTATAATGTCCAATAACGGACCATTATATTGGTATTATAAATTTACTCATTCAGGACAAATATTTCATGTTCCCTATGGGAATCAACATCTATATCAGAGGTCACTTTACCGAACATCGGGGTTTCGATCAACTTAATAGTCTTTCATTCTGTTTTTCTTCACATGGCCCATCAACAAAACAGTTGCCAGGAAAACACAGAGTTATGCCTTGCCACTTATGTAACTTCGACTTTTCCTTTACGTCTGTATTTCCCGTAACAAATTAGTACTTAATTTCTGACACTATGGAGTTCATAATATTACAGTCAACAACGATCCACTCTTCAAGTCTTGAATCACTGTCATTATCATTCAAATGAAATTTATCAGTAACCCCTGAATTTGATGGACGAAAATGAGCAGAATGGGTTGGAAGAATCCTGCCTACACAACTCCACTTTCTTCCTTCGGTTTGAACAGCTTAGTCGTCTTGCAATAGCACAGCACTGCACTTCATCCTCAATCTTCTGAGGAATTACCAATTTCACTCTCTTCGGACACAATACAATCACTATCACCATCGTAAATATATTTCATAGACTCCTCGTTAGTCAAAATATTACTTATATCTTGCAGAGCAAGCCCGCATTCTTGACTCGATTCTGCCATCACCACGTGTATTTGTTTACTATCAGACAGAGTTTGTTTCTACAGAAACCAGAGATGAAGGAAGAGAAAAGTAATGTGTATTGTCAAGGAATAGTCATGCAATGAACTCGCAGGAAACAACAGTAGAAAACAGTTCCCGGGTATTGTCGTAATTCATAGCAAAATCACATAAGAAGTTAGGTTTTGTAACCAGAGATGCTGGGACAAAACTTCATCACAGAACGTATGAGCTGTGATAAAACACGGAATAAAGTTCGCTGAACATATCAAACATCCCCCAACATTGTTCTAAAAACCCACCAGTACGATGTCAGGGAACTATTTCAAACATTCAACATGAAACCTGAATAGACAGCGGTACTATTCAGGCGCAAACTTCGAGAAAGTAAATACTCCTGTTGGCCACGCGCAACACTGCCATAAATAGATGGCAATACTGCTCATTGGGTTAAATGATGAAAAGTCACCGAACAGATTTTTTTAATTCGGAAAATTAAGAGCTATAACAAACTACTATGATGGTTGAGGAATCAAAACGAGTCCATCGGGCGTTGTAGTGTTAAAGATCAGCAGAGCTAAGACAGATGGCCAGTTAAGTGGAGGACTGCTTCTTGACAATAAGACTTTCATACCAACACCTTCAGTTAATTTGGATCTGTGGTCCTTGGTGGATGGTTCAAGTGTGATAGGAAAATTCCTCTCCACCTTAAAGGCATTATATATAAAATGGTAGTGCAGCTAGCCATATTATATAGCTCTGAAAGAAGAGATAAGCAGAAACTCCATGTCACAGGAGTGCAAATGTTAAGATAGGCTCAATGGGTAACTCCCATTCAGGAAAAGCTTCAACAAAAGCTAATTAAGTAGTATGCGCATCTTGAAAGATGTCAAACATTGAGTCGATTGGCTATAGAAGATGAGAGAAATCCAGCCATGGAACAACCAAACATGTGAAGGAAAACTTTGATTGATTGACTGATTGTGTTTCAAAAAACATGAAACCATACAATGTGTCTAAGGATAGGGTCCAAGAGTGATAATACTGGAAGAGGATTACCACATGATAGGGAGATGATATCAACACTTGAGCTTCTCTTTCAAGATCATCAATGCTGTACATTATTTCACAGGAAATGCTCTCTTGCTTATTTCCTTTGCAGCTCTTGCATTCTCCGTTAAGTCGTTGGGAGTTCTTGAAGTTCTGCAGAATTCCAGTATGTGCGTCTGTCTCTGGTTGTTCCTTTCTCTTCTTTCCCTGGCTACATTTGTGTCTTACACTGTGCAGACATTCTACTTCTTACAAAAACTGGAAAAGAATGGAGATAACATTTCAGTCTGTGTCATAAACGTGTTAGCTTCAGTATGAATCCTGCTAAAACAAAATTACACGTAGGAACAAAACACTCGGAGTATATGACAGCCTACAACTATTTAGGCCAGACTGTATCCGTGCTGACCAAAACTGAAAAAGAGATATAGAAAAAAGATGCATATGTTTATCTTGAAACAAATTCTGGAGTTGGAAATTCATATCATTGCACAAAAGTCAAAACCTGGGTGGTCATACGAAACATAATGGCAAATCCGCGCATGTCAGCACTGTGGTAGTACATTGTGCACTACCTGTAACCAGTCTACATTTTAAAATTGTAATGCGAGTTGGGTCATGTATATATGAGCTTGCATTTGGTAGATGGTGGATTCAGCGCTGGCTTCCACTTTCACAACAAGCAAGATTTGAAGCTGAATCTTAATGAAGACATTCCCAATCATAGCAATTTTCTATCCTTGCATTGAGGAAACGACGTTAAGCCAGTAGCAAAATATAAATCGTGGTGGTAACATGCCAGTAGTGTATGGAAGTCAAATTCTTAGCATTTCTCTTCTGCATCATTAATGCTATCAAGGAAGTGTCCCGTCATTTGTCCCAAATTCTGTTGAGTTGAAATATTGATGAACTTTCAAATGTCCACCTCTCTGTCTGTATCTAAATGCTTCCATGTAATAGTGAACTGAAGCGTACAGCAATATGTGCAGCCCAATGAATGGTTACACATCAATAATAAATCTGTTAACCATTCTCAAGTGAAATTTTAGTGATAATAGTAAAGTGGAAAATTTGCGCGTTGCAAGCGTCACCCATGAGTTCTATCTTCTTAATTCTCAATCCTAAGATTGGTTGGCAGCAATTTGTCTTCTCCACTCTTCTCTGTATTCCACTGATCTCTTCATTCCCACATATGAGCCTGCTCCTACGTCATCTCTGATCTGTCTTGAATATTGCAGTCAAGGTCTTCCTCTTCCTCTTTTACCTTGAATCATTTCTTCCATGACATTAACTATGAAACCATTGTGCCTATAGAGATGGCCAATTAATTGGTCTCTTCTCTTTCTTTTTGTTGCTAAAAAGGATCTTTTTTCACCTATTCATCGAAGAACTTCTTCATTTGTGAGTTTTGCTGTCCATGAGATCTTTTCGATCCTCCTCCAGCACCACATCTCAAATGCCTCCAGACGTGTCTTATCATATGCACTGGTAATCCATGTTTTTGAGCCATACAAGGCCACACTCCAGACCTAGCACTTAATAAATGTCTTCTTAGTCTCCACATTTTTAATTCCTTGATGTAATTAGTACCTTTTCTTGTAATAAGCAGTGTTTGCTTGGGCAATTCTGCTCTTTATGTCGACTGAACTTTTGCCATCTGGAGTGATTTACTTCCTAAGTAGGTAAAGACATTTACTTGCCTTAGTGGTATATCACTAATTCTGATTGTATTAATTTTCATGTTATATTTATCTCTCAGTATCTTATTCATGCACTTTGTAGTTTCTCTTCGTTCACCTCTATGACAGCTGTGTCATCAGCAAATCTTATCATTTTGATTTCTACTCCATTTATCTTTGTCCCTTCCTCATTCTCTTTACATTCCTCAATGCCTTTCTCAATATACAGGTTGAACAGCACTCGTGACAAATTACATCCCTGTCATACTCCTTTCTTTATATAAGCCTCCTATACTTCACCATTTATGTTTATGATGCATCTTTGGTTGTCATAGAGTTCACCAACACTAGTCGTAATCTTCATTAACATATTCCAGTTCACATTATCAAAAGCTTTTTCTAAATCCACGAATGCAATAAGCAAAGGTTTTCTTACGTCTAGCATTTTGTCCATAACCTGTCGTAACGTTAGAAATGCCTCTATTTTGTCTGAATCCAAACTGATCTTCAGCCAAATGTGGTTCAGTTTTATTGCTTATTCGGTTATATATTATTCTTTTCAATAGTTTTGACATGTGCGACAATAGAGTCAAGGTGTGATGTTCTTCACATTTTAGAGTTCCAGGTTTCTTTGGTACAAGGATTATAAGAGACTTTTTAAAATCTTCTGGAATTTCTCCGGTTTCATATATTTCCGTGATCAGTTTAAAAATATAGCCGTGTGTTTCATTATCCAGTCTCTGTATCATTTCTCCAGTTAGTTCATCGCATCCTGGCGCTTTATTAGGTTTTAGTTCTTTCACAGCCTTAAGGTATTCTTCTTTTGTTAAAGAGGGTCCCAGGTGATCACTTGTAATGTTGTCTTCATTTTCAAGGTCATTTTTGTCAGTAGGATCTTTATATAATGTTTCTATATATCGCTTCCATCTTTCTTCCACTTTTTTGCTCTCAGACAACAGTTTCCCATTTTCACTTAATATGCTGTTACTACGGCCAGTGACTGTTCTGAATTGTTTCTTAATTAATTCATAAGCAGTTTCCATGTTTCCTTTCTCCATTCTTTCTTCTATTTCTTTGCATTGTCTCATTATGTATTCTTCCTTAGCCTTCTTTGCTTCTCTGTTGACTAGGTTTTGGAGTCTTTTATAGTTTCTGATTCCTTCTCTCTTTGAGTTTTTAAATTTCTTCCTTTCCTCTATAAGTTCAAGCACGTAATCTGTAACCCATGGTTCTCGTGCTTGTTTCGTCGTTTTCCCTATTACCTGATTTGCGGCTTCTATGATAGTGTTTAAGGCCTATCCATTTCTCATTTATTGTACCATTGGGTATTTCCGCGACGTTCTGTTTTACCAGTGTTTAGTATTTTTCCTTGATTCTGTCTTGTTTTAGTTTCCTGACATATCTGCAATATTTTTCCACGTTCTTCCTCTTCTTTCATAGTCTTATATCAGATTTTAACAATACTAGGTTGTGGTCACTCGCTACATCAGCCCCTGGGTAACTTTTGCATTGTTTGACTTGGTTACAGTACCTTTCCCTTACCATAATATAATCTATTTGATATCTCGCTTTATCTCCAGGTGCAGTCCAGATGTGCCTTCTTTGCTTGGGCTGTTTGAACAAGGTGTTTGTAATTTAGTCCTTTTGTTTTACAAAAGTCTATTGGTTGTTGTCCTCTGTCATTTCTTACTCCAAGACCGTACTGACCTACAGTCTTCCCATCTTCTCCTTCAACAGAAGCGTTCCAGTCTCCAAGAAGAATGAGGTTCTCGTTGTCCTTAATTGTATCCATCAACTCCTCTAACTGATCATGTACCTGGTCTACTTGTTCATCTGAATGATTCATTGTTGGTATGTACACCTGTAATATCGTGTCAACTGGTTCATTTTCTATTCTCACCATAATTATTGTATCACTGTATTGTACATAGCTCTGAACTCGTACACCTACCTTTTTACTTAATACTATTCCTACACCTGCATAGCTTCCTTTTTCTCCAGAGAATATAATTCTAAAGTTATCACTCCAAACGTCTCCCTTCTCAGGGCACTTTACTCACTCCTAATATGTCTATGTCATGTTTAGCCATCTCCTTTTTTAAGTTCTCTAGCTTACCACAGATGTTGAGAGATCGTTTATTCCATGTTCCTAAGATAATATTTCTTGTGTTTCTTCAACGCTTTGTCCCTGACCCCAGCTGGAGATCCGAATTGGGGACTATTTTACCTCCGGAATACATTTAGTTCCAAAGCCCACCATCATTGCTGCGTAACAAGGAATATCCAGTGGATCTTTAATGGAGTGGTTTCCCTCTAGCCTTCTCCATTCTATGCAGTTGACCATACTGGTTCATCGGCCTTTAGGAGCAGTTTCCCACTCCAAAGGCAAGAGAGTGCCCAACCCTATACCCGCTCATCCGCCCTCCTTGGAGGCCGTTGGCACTTGGTAAAGGGGGCTCCCTTATCCCAGGGGGTATTCGGTCCATATCTTCTATCGAAGAATAAAACCAACTTGGTAAGACTTGGAGTTAGTTCTTCCACCCTCCAAGCCGTTGGGAGACTTCCTATTCTGCCTTAGAGACCGTTGACCATTTTCTTTTTAGCCTCATTTGATGCATGGGTGCTTATTTGACCATGTCTTATTCGCACCTGTCCTGCATATTTACAGGATGTCCCCTATCAGCCATTGGGGCGCGCCGTGTCGGGGTTGAGGCCCCCCCACCCCAGTGTCTCACGCAGGGTTATGTTTAGCTCCTATTCATTTCAGAGCCAAACCTCCACGCAAGCTGACCAAGGTAATGTGTAATATGCTGTTCAGTACAGAAGCCTCACTTTACTCATCTTAAAGATGGCCGACAATATGGGCCGGCTGTGTGACCTAGGCAACGCTAAGAATGCTAAACAGAGTGCCAATCTTCATCATATGGTAGCAAAGACAAAAGAAACAAAATGGGTGAAAATGAGGGCAAAGGTGTTAGCCGAACATAACGAGTGCCTACCTAGGTAGTGTTATCTAAGGAACTATTGTAGCAGTTAACAAGATGGCTGACACTTACTGCACAAAATCTATAATAAATATTACACTAAAAGCAGTATTAAGAGAGTATATTCTTTGGACAACACTAACACAAACTCAGCACCCAAAATAAGCCACAAATATTCCTCAGAAGCTACGAAAGAAGCGCAGGTTTTCTGTATAGGCGGATGTAAGATGCAGCACTATACACACCTCCTCACCCTCTGGTGGTTGCACGAATGAGTTCTGTAGTACTACTAATTGTTCTTGACAGTTACGAAGCTGCTCATTTCTCCTGTTAGGACAATAGAAAACCTGTGCTGTGTAATATTGAATTGCTCTATAGCTTGTAGCCGTCTGATTGGAGAACAGGATATCAGGAAATATGAAAGAAGCATATTATGTATGGTAAAAGAGTATTAGCATGCCATAAAGCAAGGTCTGTGTTTGACTACCCATAATGTAGAGCACCATTGGGATATATTAGAACTCTGTGCCCTCAGTGTACTACTGTGGCTTCAGCATTTGACGTAAACAAGTTGTCATTCCTGCAGAGACAGTTAGAGATATGGTAAGAAATTTCTTGGCCACAATTCTGGGAAGTGTGTCCGAATATGAAACTGTGCACCATAGTTTAGAAATGTATGTTTGTGTTTCTGTTCTTGTTAAAATACCTAATTCGCTGTAAATTTTCCTTTACCAAATATTTATTGCAAATGCTACGGTTTCTTCAGTAAGACTAGAAAGAACGTTTTATTCCAGGGATTGCGGAGTTGGTGTTCAATACTATTCAGGCTGCCGATATTGATATGAGGACAGAGCTGTACAAACACATTGTGCTCTCCGGAGGATCTACCATGTACCCTGGACTACCCAGTAGGCTAGAGCGAGAAATTAAGCAACTGTATCTTGAGCGGGTGTTGAAGAATGATATCGATAAATTATCGGTAAGTATGAGAGCACTGACAATGATGTTGTTTGGGTTGTCGGTACGTAGACTGTCACCCTATCATGTCCTGACCTTTTAATTTCTACGTAACCACTACATCCTACTTCTGCTCTAATCTGCTTGGTCTACCCCTACACTTTCCTCATAAACAATTGATGAAGTCCTCGGTGTCCCATCATTCTTGTGATTAAATTTTGCCAAATTGTTCTCTCACCAGTTTGATTCAGTATCTGTTCATTCGTGCCGTTCTCCTTCAGCATCCTTATAATACGACATTTCTTTGTGAGCTGACACTCCAGGCGAACTTCTGCCATCATTAGTTATTCTACTACCCATCTGCTTCCTGCATCACCTCACTTTCTTTGTGAGCTGACACTCCAGGCGAACTTCTGCCATCATTAGTTATTCTACTACCCATCTGCTTCCTGCATCACCTCACTTTCTTTGTGAGCTGACACTCCAGGTGAACTTCTGCCATCATTAGTTATTCTACTACCCATCTGCTTCCTGCATCACCTCACTTTCTTTGTGAGCTGACACTCCAGGCGAACTTCTGCCATCATTAGTTATTCTACTACCCATCTGCTTCCTGCATCACCTCACTTTCTTTGTGAGCTGACACTCCAGGTGAACTTCTGCCATCATTAGTTATTCTACTACCCATCTGCTTCCTGCATCACCTCACTTTCTTTGTGAGCTGACACTCCAGGTGAACTTCTGCCATCATTAGTTATTCTACTACCCATCTGCTTCCTGCATCACCTCACTTTCTTTGTGAGCTGACACTCCAGGCGAACTTCTGCCATCATTAGTTATTCTACTACCCATCTGCTTCCTGCATCACCTCACTTTCTTTGTGAGCTGACACTCCAGGCGAACTTCTGCCATCATTAGTTATTCTACTACCCATCTGCTTCCTGCATCACCTCACTTTCTTTGTGAGCTGACACTCCAGGCGAACTTCTGCCATCATTAGTTATTCTACTACCCATCTGCTTCCTGCATCACCTCACTTTCTTTGTGAGCTGACACTCCAGGCGAACTTCTGCCATCATTAGTTATTCTACTACCCATCTGCTTCCTGCATCACCTCACTTTCTTTGTGAGCTGACACTCCAGGTGAACTTCTGCTATCATTAGTTATTCTACTACCCATCTGCTTCCTGCATCACCTCACTTTCTTTGTGAGCTGACACTCCAGGCGAACTTCTGCCATCATTAGTTATTCTACTACCCATCTGCTTCCTGCATCACCTCACTTTCTTTGTGAGCTGACACTCCAGGTGAACTTCTGCCATCATTAGTTATTCTACTACCCATCTGCTTCCTGCATCACCTCACTTTCTTTGTGAGCTGACACTCCAGGTGAACTTCTGCCATCATTAGTTATTCTACTACTCATCTGCTTCCTGCATCACCTCACTTTCTTTGTGAGCTGACACTCCAGGTGAACTTCTGCCATCATTAGTTATTCTACTACCCATCTGCTTCCTGCATCACCTCACTTTCTTTGTGAGCTGACACTCCAGGCGAACTTCTGCCATCATTAGTTATTCTACTACCCATCTGCTTCCTGCATCACCTCACTTTCTTTGTGAGCTGACAGTCCAGGGGAACTTCTGCCATCATTAGTTATTCTACTACCCATCTGCTTCCTGCATCACCTCACTTTCTTTGTGAGCTGACACTCCAGGCGAACTTCTGCCATCATTAGTTATTCTACTACCCATCTGCTTCCTGCATCACCTCACTTTCTTTGTGAGCTGACACTCCAGGTGAACTTCTGCCATCATTAGTTATTCTACTACCCATCTGCTTCCTGCATCACCTCACTTTCTTTGTGAGCTGACACTCCAGGTGAACTTCTGCCATCATTAGTTATTCTACTACCCATCTGCTTCCTGCATCACCTCACTTTCTTTGTGAGCTGACACTCCAGGCGAACTTCTGCCATCATTAGTTATTCTACTACCCATCTGCTTCCTGCATCACCTCACTTTCTTTGTGAGCTGACACTCCAGGCGAACTTCTGCCATCATTAGTTATTCTACTACCCATCTGCTTCCTGCATCACCTCACTTTCTTTGTGAGCTGACACTCCAGGCGAACTTCTGCCATCATTAGTTATTCTACTACCCATCTGCTTCCTGCATCACCTCACTTTCTTTGTGAGCTGACACTCCAGGCGAACTTCTGCCATCATTAGTTATTCTACTACCCATCTGCTTCCTGCATCACCTCACTTTCTTTGTGAGCTGACACTCCAGGCGAACTTCTGCCATCATTAGTTATTCTACTACCCATCTGCTTCCTGCATCACCTCACTTTCTTTGTGAGCTGACACTCCAGGCGAACTTCTGCCATCATTAGTTATTCTACTACCCATCTGCTTCCTGCATCACCTCACTTTCTTTGTGAGCTGACACTCCAGGCGAACTTCTGCCATCATTAGTTATTCTACTACCCATCTGCTTCCTGCATCACCTCACTTTCTTCAACTGCACTCCATTACTTTTGATTTGGTCATCTACTCCTAGAAGACTGCAGACTCAGATAAGATATATCTTTCCTTGGATTCTGATTGCTTTCCAAGTTCCTCCTGAAAAGGAGATGGGACATACAACAGCCTTGCTTCACTCCTTCCTGGAATGCTGCTTCTTTTTCATAGCTCTCGATTTTTATCACTGCAGAATGATTTTTATACAGATTGTAGATAATTCTTGTTTTTCGGTATCTGTTCCCGATCACCTTCAGAATCTCAAACATCTTCCAGTCGACATTATCGAATGCCACGTATCCTCTACGATCAGGATTGTTTCACGTGTTTGTTCTGAAGCCAAACTCGTTTTCATTCTTCTGTAAATACCACTTAACTAATGATGTGGTAGTTTTCACACTTGTCAGCACCTGATTTCTAGGTATAACAACATTGTCTAAAATTGGATGGCACTTCTCCTGTATTGTATATTCCATCGCACACTAAATGGAATGACCTTGCCATGCTGGTTTCTTGTAAGGCAGTCAGTACTTCTGAGGGTATGTCATTAATTCATTGTTCCTATTTAGGTCTCTCAAAGTTCTGTTGAATTTTGACCATTAATATAACTTTGCTAATAAAAAATATCGGGTTTATATGACGTGTGGGTTATGCTCTTTAGGTTCTTGGGAATGTCCATCATACATGTGCTGTTATAAGGTGACTGTATCCCAACCCCAGTTATAGATGATTATCTCAGAACTGGCTGTATTTATTAGAGCTGTGAATTTTCTTAAATATCTCTTCCTTCAACTTAAGCATATAGAATGACTCCATATGTCTTAGAGTAAAGAGCACATGTGAACGCAGGTGAATGAGAATGTTCTGTGTAGTGTGAGATAGTCATTTGTCTCTTTCTTCTGGTGCTACGCTCTTCAGAGGAGGAAGTGTGTAGTTTTACGCCATTTAAAATCTTAGCAGAAGTACGGTACCTACAATTAACGCAGAAATTGGACCACATATTCGATATCAAAAATGTATCGTGCATTAATGGCTAAGCCAGTCTGACGCATGTGGAATGATGAAATAAGGTGTATTCATAGCAAGTTAATCAGTGAGCACCCTGAAATTTTCTCAGAGAATATTATAATACAGTATAACATACTTGCATAGTTCACAACCAAGGCCTGCATGCTGTCATCATAGCTGTCTGACTCGGGGGAATCAGATTCACAAAGATTGATAATGAAAGGCTCCGTAACAACGTCCCTGCCGATTACTCTGTCACAACCTTCCTGCATGACACAATCTGCCCAAGCGGAAGTTGTAATGCTCAGATCAAAAATTAGATGGATGGCTTTTCCGGCGTTTGCTCTATTAACCAGCGTTTCGTCTTAGGTCTGACACTAGACTCTTCAGAGTGGGATGTGTCAGACCCTACCCACTGACGCTGGGGTGTATGCAGGTGAACTTATCAGAAGCTTATTTATAAAGCACAGTCTGATAACTGCATACGGGAGATAAAACTCCACAATGGAATTAATCCCCGCCTAGCAATTCCAAATGGAATTTCTAAGTTCCCATGGAGGGAATTAGATTCTTTTCCACCAATAGAGCATATCAAAAATTAGATCAAAAATTAGATGGATGGCTTTCCGGCGTTTGCTCTATTAACCAGCGTTTCGTCTTAGGTCTGACACTAGACTCTTCAGAGTGGGATGTGTCAGACCCTACCCACTGACGCTGGGGTGTATGCAGGTGAACTTATCAGAAGCTTATTTATAAAGCACAGTCTGATAACTGCATACGGGAGATAAAACTCCACAATGGAATTAATGCCCGCCTAGCAATTCCAAATGGAAATTCTAAGTTCCCATGGAGGGAATTAGATTAGATTCCTTTGGAATTGCTAGGCGGGCATTAATTCCATTGTGGAGTTTTATCTCCCGTATGCAGTTATCAGACTGTGCTTTATAAATAAGCTTCTGATAAGTTCACCTGCATACACCCCAGCGTCAGTGGGTAGGGTCTGACACATCCCACTCTGAAGAGTCTAGTGTCAGACCTAAGACGAAACGCTGGTTAATAGAGCAAACGCCGGAAAAGCCATCCATCTAATTTTTGATCTGATTTTTGATATGCTCCATTGGTGGAAAAGAATCTAATTCCCTCCATGGGAACTTAGAATTTCCATTTGGAATTGCTAGGCGGGCATTAATTCCATTGTGGAGTTTTATCTCCCATATGCAGTTATCAGACTGTGCTTTATAAATAAGCTTCTGATAAGTTCACCTGCATACACCCCAGCGTCAGTGGGTAGGGTCTGACACATCCCACTCTGAAGAGTCTAGTGTCAGACCTAAGACGAAACGCTGGTTAATAGAGCAAACGCCGGAAAAGCCATCCATCTAATTTTTGATCTGATTTTTTTATATGCTCTATTGGTGGAAAAGAATCTAATTCCCTCCATGGGAACTTAGAATTTCCAGTTGTAATGCTGTCGATCTTTCAACATCTGCTATTCTTTCTCAAATATACGATTTCACCTGCACCCACACAAGCTCAGTTGGATTGTACTGGCAATTATACATTTGCAGTGTAACTACACGATGTCCATGTTTTATCTGTTTCGTACCTATGGTATGTGGGCTTGTGAGCAGTTGAGGTCTGGTTTGTGATGGATTGTGGGGATGTCATTAGAAGACAATATGTCAGCCTTTGAGGAGTTTTGTTGAATGCTCACATTGTCCATAACAATAACTGAATGTGGATGGAGGTATGGCAGTAATTGTTCAATAAACCACTGTTTGAAATGAACTTAAATCATGTCTGAATGGTAATAGTCAGATTTCTTAGACTTCGATCATTTGAAAATTAATTTACACTCAGCAGTGTCTGGTGATTCGGCATGAAGCATGATTACGTTTCTTTCCTGGTGACTTCAGAATAGCTGGCTTTAATAGAAAGATTTGCTTCACTCTCAATCCTCTGTACAGTTGTCAGACCTACACTGCATGCCTCGGCTGTTCTCTCGTGACATTTCACAATGCTGGGATATACTTCTCGTGCTGTGTCTGACTCGCGCTTGAAGAAATCATACACAGGGAACACTATGTCTCTAGCTTGTTTGTGTAACACTATTTAAATCTAAGAATTTCGTTTTTTATCCGTATTGAACTGAGAACGTAAGATAGGAATCTTAAAAGGGTCCACCTTTTCAATACAAATAAATGTTATAATTTTATTTACAACATATGTTTACACTTGGAACTAGTTTCGACGCTGTTTGGTGTCATCATCAGCCAAAATGTGGGAAATAGGCATAGGCGTAAGCATCCAGAAATTTACATTATACAAGATGTTAAATCAGTGTGATTAAATGAGAGACATGAAATAGTGAAATACAAGGTCAGTTTACAAAATGGTCATGAAGGGTGAGTCTAAATTGTATAAACATGAGTTAGGGCTCAAAAATATAATCACTTAAAAAACATATAAACCTCAACAAAACCATGCGGAAGTTCGAGATGAAATTGGCAGACACTCTTCCATTGAATGTTGCCTGCCGCGAGTGTAGTACAAAACATAGGTTAGATTTCAAACAAACACAATCGTCTCAAAAATGCACATAACATTTTAAAATATTTTTGGGTTCAGATGAAATTTGGCAGTTAGGGATTGAAATCACTTATTCACTGAGCGTCAATTCAAAACCAGCTGTGAAAGATGAGACACACCGGGCGAGTTGGCCGTGCGCGTAGAGGCGCGCAGCTGTGAGCTTGCATCCGGGAGATAGTAGGTTCGAATCCCACTATCGGCAGCCTTGAAAATGGTTTTCCGTGGTTTCCCATTTTCACACCAGGCAAATGCTGGGGCTGTACCTCAATTAAGGCCACGGCCGCTTCCTTCCAACTCCTAGGCCTTTCCTGTCCCATCGTCGCCATAAGACCTATCTGTGTCGGTGCGACGTAAAGCCCCTAGCAAAAAAAAAAAAAAAAAAAAAAGATGAGACAAAATTGCACAAGCGTGAGTTTGGACTCGATAAATGCAAAACCTGAAATACATGCAACACACTCGAAACTGTAGGTTCGCGATGAATTTGGCAAATAAAGGTCTGCGTTCACTCATTTATTGAATGTCACTGGTGCGAGTGTAGTTCAAATACGAGTTAGGATTTAACAGAATCAAGCCTCTTAAAGTTGCACAAGACATCTGAACCCATGGTGCGAGATGAAATTGGCAGTAAAGGTTCGAATTAGTAGATATTCAGTAATGACACTTCAAAAACAGTCCATGAAGGGTGAAACAAAAGCTATAACTCACACGAGTTAGGACTCATTAAATACCAATTTTCAAATACATATTACATATTCATATTTTTCGTAAGTGCAAGGTGAAATTGGCAGTTAAAGAATTAAAATTTGTAGACACTTCTTCGTCAGATGCCATATAGGTCAAGCGCAGCATAAGTATGCAGAACATATCAGTGCCATAAAGTCTGCAGTCGGGCTACATATAAAAGAATTTAAACACAACTTTACTGATATAGATCAAAATCTTGAAGTATTAAAAATTGTAAACAAAGGTTCTTTACTAGACGTCACTGAAAACCTCTATATTCATTTAGATCAGTATTTCAATCCAAACCTAAACTTTAATGATATCTCAGAGAAACCAAAGATCCTGTTTGACTTTCTCATTGAATTTTTCAAAAATATTAATATTCCGAAAAACAGATCTGTCTTTCACATTATGCATAATACTTTGTCACGCCATACACTTTCACCGCATCACCCTCCATAGTACCCCTCCTTCCACTGCTCCTCCCCTCTCCCCTCCTAATCCAACAATGGCCGTTCCCCCGACCTAAACTATCCACCGTGCTCTGTTCCTCTTCATCTCGCGCCATAGCTTTACCGCCTTAGGTCCCGCAGTGAACTGTGAACATCATAGAAACTGCCCCCACCCTACACGTAACGTTGCAACAATAGACCACAAATATTAGCACAGTCAACTTCTAAGCTCTCAGATGAACGTCTTACATAATTCAAATTTTGTATTCTTGTCGAGCTGAATATGTTTACTACACCCTCAACAAATGTGATTCTTTAACTACCATGGTCATCTCACACTTGGATTTAGATATGTTATATGCATTTGTACAGTTTGGATATGTTGAGCGCTTGACCTATATGCCATCTGACGAAGAAGTGTCTACAAATTTTAATTCTTTAACTGCCAATTTCACCTTGCACTTACGAAAAATTTGAATATGTAATATGTATTTGAAAATTGGTATTTAATGAGTCCTAATTCGTGTGAGTTATAGCTTTTGTTTCACCCTTCATGGACTGTTTTTGAAGTGTCATTACTGAATATCTACTAATTCGAACCTTTACTGCCAATTTCATCTCGCACCATGGGTTCAGATGTCTTGTGCAATTTTAAGAGGCTTGATTCTGTTAAATCCTAACTCGTATTTGAACTACACTCGCACCAGTGACATTCAATAAATGAGTGAACGCAGACCTTTATTTGCCAAATTCATCGCGAACCTACAGTTTCGAGTGTGTTGCATGTATTTCAGGTTTTGCATTTATCGAGTCCAAACTCACGCTTGTGCAATTTTGTCTCGCCTTTCACAGCTGGTTTTGAATTGACGCTTAGTGAACAAGTGATTTCAATCCCTAACTGCCAAGTTTCATCTCAACCCAAAAATATTTTAAAATGTTATGTGCATTTTTGAGACGATTGTGTTTGTTTGAAATCTAACTATGTTTTGTACTACACTCGCGGCAGGCAACATTCAGTGGAAGAGTGTCTGCCAATTTCATCTCGAACTTCCGCATGGTTTTGTTGCGGTTTGTATGTTTTTTAAGTGATTATATTTTTGAGCCCTAACTCATGTTTATACAATTTAGACTCACCCTTCATGACCATTTTGTAAATTGACATTGTATTTCACTATTTCATGTCTCTCATTTAATCACACTGATTTAACATCTTGTATAATGTAAATTTCTGGATGCTTACGCCTATGCCTATTTCCCACATTTTGGCTGATGACTCCAAACAACGTCGAAACTAGTTCCAAGTGTAAATATATGTTGTAAATAAAATTATAACATTTATTTGTATTGAAAAGGTGGACCCTTTTAAGATTCCTATCTTATGTGTAACACTAAACGTGTTTTCTCTCTGTCACCCGTATTGAACAGAAATATAACAAATAATCGTAATTCTTACTGGGAACTCAAGAAAGAACGTCAACAACAAATACCACAAACTGCATTCATGTAGGGGAAATGACTGACTGATGCCCATAATCGTAATTCTTACTGGGAACTCAAGAAAGAACGTCAACAACAAATACCACAAACTGCATTCATGTAGGGGAAATGACTGACTGATGCCCATTTGGCTGTCACAATCGCATGATACTCGTACGAGCTCCTTACTCTAATGCTGCCTTTAGTGGTTTGACCTGTGTGTTTTACAAAACACATGGCAATTTTGTAATGGGCTTGGCAAAGTTTTCCTTCTTAGAAGCTTACACATGTATGATTTTGTTTATAAAGATTTTTCAAGTTGTTGTAAAGTAGGTACATGTTCCAGCATTCAGTCTGATTGCAACTAGCTTTCTAAGCTTGTTCATTCCTACATCCCTTGTCATTAAAAACTGAGTCTCCTTGATCTCCCTCTACTTCCTTTACCTTCCATTATTACTCTGTGGGCCGATGACCTAGATGTTAAGCACCTCACCATAATTATTCACCTAGGAAACTTTCACTCGCATGACTCTACCACTTACTTTACTTAGGCTTCCTCCTGCCATTGTTCCCACTTGTTTGTACCAGCAGTCATTGTAGATAAATGAGGTAATCCACCTAATCAATACAATATAAAATTAGTACTTGAGTTTATTTTAATCATGGTTCTAGTTTCGGGCTATTGGTATTAAGCCAAAATCAATCTTAAAACACACAAAAAACTAATTGGCCATACTTATAACAAAAACAGATAGCATAACACTTCAAAATAGTTCTGATCTAATATTCAGTGTATATTAAATAAGTCGCTGTCTTGAGGGTACAACACAATACTTGAAAATTCTTATGATCTGTTGGTATACTTCAATAAATATAAATCACTGTCCTGAAGATCTATAAATAATTTGTCGAACACTTGCATAAAATTAAAACAGTTGGTGAAAAATTAAGATAGAACTGATTGATGTTAAAAGTAGTACCATGTTTAAAATAAATTTGGAGTACTAATTTCATACTGTATTGATTAGGTGGATTAGTCTAGAATAATTATATTGTCATCAATACGGAACATGAAAATTATAAACCAGCAATCGTTGTTACTTTCATGTCTGTTATTTCTTCATAATATATCCTGAGTTCACCCATACATCAAATATTATATTGTTTCTTTTCAGAAATTTAAAATTCGCATAGAAGATCCACCACGACGTAAGGATATGGTGTTTATTGGAGGTGCCGTCTTAGCTGAAGTGATGAAGGATCGTGACACATTTTGGATGACGAAAGAAGAATACCAGGAAAAGGGAGTGGGAGTGCTAAAAAAGTTGGGTGCTAGATCAAGTTAAGGGTGAGGAGAAATAGAGCCATGTTCAGTATTAATGTCCCTGAACAGTTTCTGTTTCTTCCAGTCATCTGTGAGTTCGCTGATGATACTGCCACATTAATCACACAGTTCAAGGCCTAAGAGTGAGTGACATTAAGAAGTTTGTAGAGTTTCTTTTACATGTCTTTGTTATTGTTTTCTCCATATGAAGTTTTCTAGCTTGTAAACAGGTACAAAAAATGTGGTTATGGCAAGTTAAATGTTTATTTTTCTGAATGCCTTACCCAAAGGTGATAGGAGCTTGATAGTAACATCCAGAGTATGTATAAATTCTAACTCTTGGTCAGTATTCAAGGCATTAAGATAAAAAATCCATATTTTGAATATTGGTATGGTAGAAGTCCACTATAGCGAGTACAGCATATGTCAGATTTTGTCTGTCCCTTCAAAATTCCTATATTAAACTGTATTGTCCTTTGGTTACAGCAACAGATCTATCACTGACGCATCCATTATTACGAGAGAATAAACGTATGCGATTTTTCAGTTACCCATATTTATGCACCCAACCATTATAATCTTCGGTATCATTTTGTCGCCATGTCTACTAGCGAGCTCTCTCGAAGGCGGTGTTGGAGTCGATTCGAAATACCCATCGACTCGTGTTCTGTAAAGAAAAATGGAAGTGATAGAGAACATGTTTTCGTAATAAATAACTTCTCCGATAGTAGTTGTTAAAAATAATGGCTGAAGTAAACGATAACTAAATATTGGGTTACATCTCAAGCTAAGGCAGAGTGCATCATTGATTTCAGCGGTAAATTTATATTTTTGGAGAGAGGAGGTTATCATTTCTCTACTGGCAGTTGAAATATTACGGTTAAGTAAGGATAGGTGACGCTATTCGAATAAGAAAACTGAAACGTTTGGCACAAAAAGTGATCAATCATCTTTGGTACGGTATTGTTTTCTCCCTGTGTGCACTTGCAAGCTCTCTCGTCGACATTCGAAGGCAATGTCGGACTTGATTAGTAAAACCTGTCGACTGCTGTTGTGTAAAAGAAAATTCAGAATGAAAGAGGATAACAAGTTTTCGTTATAAATGTGTAAATGATATGCAACTCGTTAGAAATAAAAGCTGAAGTAACGAATAGCTTAATTTTAATACTCTACACTGAAATTAAGTAAGGTATGGCAGAGTACATCACTGATTGCAGAGGATGGTTTATATTTTCTCACATTTAGTTAAATTTTGAATAGGCTATTCCCATGTAAATTTGTATGAAGAAGGAAACTGCCACAGAGGCCTCTGGAGTGATACTGTAATTTTTTTTTCAGAACGAAATTAAACATCCACTTTCACTTAGCATCGGATTTCAAAAAATAACAAACAAGTAAGCTGTAGTGTGGGTATCATGCTCAAAAATGCAAGTTTTGAACGAACTGATTGTCGTTTCATATAGATTTTAATGTGTATAGGGTTTTTCACGACTTTTAAGAAAAATTGGATATAACTTTTTTTGCAGTTATGAATTCTTGCTATAACGGACTTCTGCTGTATTTGTTTTGTGTGTTTCTATGTTGAATTTGTTATCTTTACTTGGAAATGAAGAACTTGTTTTGCCAAGCCTGTTGTTCATATCTATCAGTGTATTAGTTGTCTCTTAAGATATTCTGATTAATGAAGCCATTCCTTAGGCATGTCACATGTTCTCACAATTACCATCTCATAGAACTTACAAAATTATTAAACAAATGCAGAAAATGGGAAATACACCTAAGCTGGGTAAGGAGAAAGCATTCGGAAGAATGGCTTGCCTGGGGCAGAACGGAAGAACCAGTCAATCTGCCAACAGTATCAGATATACCGGGAGTGCATTCGAACTAAGAACCAAACGTGCAGTGTTCGTCCTATCAGCCAGCATGACATTCATTGCCATGTGTCACCTGAGTCAGCAGTGGTGATGCAACTGTTCTTACGCATTTTTCACGGCATAATCATCTCATTTTTCATCGGTGAAAAATTTTCGCTGTCCAATTTCTTATGCTGAACTCTTACCATAACCTAAAAGTTACTCTAAGGTTGGATTCTTTAATGATCTGAAGCTTTTACATCCAGGAATCTTTCTTGAAATCATGCTTGGAGTTGACAGGCTGAGCAAGTAACAAATGTGAACTATAATGAGCCATAATGCACACACAGCTCACTCAGTCACCACTTCGCCTGTGGGTCTCTTAGCTGTGGCAGATGGTGGACGGTCCTGAAAATGGTTCTCTGTGGTTACACCAGGCAAATGGTCGCTTCCATCCCGATGTACCCCATCATTGCTGTGGGACGTAAAACAGTGCCAAAAAATAAAAACTTTGCTGTGGATCAGAGGCTAGGTTAGATGCCCTATGCATTCAGCAGAAAGCTTTTGAAAAGCATGGGGAGGCTGGTTCTTAGTTCAAACGCAGTTCGGAATATCTAGTGTTACATAGTGATAATTAACTTCTGTCGTGTAGAATCAGTCCGAGACTAGCGAAGGTTTTCTTACTCCTATCTCATTCCAGCCTGTTTGGATCTCTCGCGTCTTTGCATACACATATTGCTTTCCGCCCGGCTCCATGGCTAAATGGAGTGCAAGTGTGCTGGCCTTTGGTCACAGGGGTCGCGGGTTCAATTCCTGGCTGGGTTGGGAATTTTAACCATCATTGGTTAATTTTGCCGGCACGCGGGCCGGGAGTATGTGTTGTCTTCATCATTTCATCCTGATCATGATGCGCAGGTCGCCTACGGTTGTCGAATCAAAAGACCACCTCACGAGCCGAACATGTCCTCGGACACTTCCGGCACTAAAAGCCATACGCCATTTCATTTCTTCATTGATCTTCCTATGCAAGCCTGGCTGAGGATTGCAAAGTTATTTACGGAGATCAGTTAATAAAAATAGAGCAGAAAATAGAAGGAGTTAAGCCAAAAACTAACCTTACCATATTTTCTGCTAAACCTAATGTGTAGCCACAAACTATTTTCATAAAATCTGCGTTTGCTGACAGTTCCAAAGAGATGGTCTGAATATTGATGAGAACTTAGTTGTATAATTTAGAATACTAAGTCCACTTTGTTACCTTTTATGTGATACTGTCATGCTCCACTTAATGTTAATTAAATGTCACATACGTGATTTCCTCGATATACATACGTGTAATTATTACCTAGGAATAGCTTGGGTGAAGATCTTGCAAGGTGCTAATTAATTAGGTCATGACTGAAAGTGATTTTTATATATGTGCATTTGTATGTATGTTTTTTATATATTACAGAATGTATCAGAATGAATGTTTTATTTCAAAACTGCTCCATTTCAAAGGAAAAGTGTGTCTGTAAAGCAAAGAGTTTCCACCTGTTGAATACATAGCCTAAAACTAGTTTTGGTCTCACTGAAATATACCGGTAATTTATGAAATAACAGTGTGTTGACGTTCAGTGCAAGTGTAAGTTCTCAACGTTTTCTTCCAACGTACCTCCCAAAAAAAACCAGGTCAAACACTTGAAGAATCTTTCTGAATTCAGTTCAGCTGAAACAAGTGTGAATGTTGATGTTCATTTGTTTTCACTATGGAACCTTGAAAAAGTTGAAAGAGCAAAAGCAAAGAAATAGAATACAGCTGAGTGCTAGAGGGGAGGTGGAATGGTGGGTGACTGCTGGAGGGAATTTGGAGAAAAACAAAGAAAGGTGTTTAGAGTACTTAATTTCCTTGAAAATAGGAATTAATAGATCAAATAAAGGGTTTGGATTTTCTGATATCTCATTAAGGTTGAAGTTGTGATTAAAGTATTGGTCACAGTGGATGAAACAATTTATAAACATATTGAGCAGAGAGCCCTTATTAACTATTTTTAAGATTTGCAGATCTTGATCAGTATTCGTGAATTTATGGTTTGAGTCCATATGTTTTCCCATAGCTGAAAATCTATTATATTTGCATGTTCTAAGTACCTCTACCTGTTTGGCCGATATAGGTGTACAGACAGCTACTACATTTAAGCTGAATTTTCTATTATTATTATTATTATTATTATTATTATTATTATTATTATTATTATTATTATTATTATTATTATTGTTATTATTATTAATTGAGATTGTGTTGTGTAGAATTGATGCAATATTATTGTCTGTTTTAGAAGTTATTTTTATATCATGTTTTTTGAAAATTTAGAGATCAGGTGTATCTATGGATTATTGACTTAACTTTATGATTTTGACTGATAATGGTCTCTAGCAAACCATTACTAGTTTCAAATATATGCAACATTTTTAGGTTACGTAGTCAATAGGTGGAAGCCTTTAGTTCTTGTTTTACGTTATATTGCTCTTCAATACTGAATAATATGAAATTTATTACTTACGATAAAGCAGATTGTAAAAAATAAAGAAAAAGATGCATAATAATTAGTTGTGTTGATAAGCATGTTGGGCGTCATCATCTTCTTATTGTATATAATTTTTATACATATGTACATCAGATACAAACTTCCACTAAAAGTGAAAGGATTCAAACTACTCTTTATCTCTAATTCTCATGCAACAGGTGTTTTTGTTGAAACTTCCTTGTGCCTAAAATTATTATAATTTGTTATGGTATAAGAAATGTAGGCAAATATACTCCCAGTTCTGATTAAATCTATGACTATTTTATTTGCTTTCAGACTTTGTCTATGTTTTCCAAAACACTCGTAGTAAATAGGTACTAATTTTCTACATTGCCAGTTATAGAGCTTTTAGAAGTGATACTTTGTAAACACAATGCAGCTTGATTTTGAAAAGAAAGAAACTTTTCCTGAAAATGAAAAGGTTTTGATTATTTATTTGTTACATGTTAGATAACTTCTGATACATTCTGTTCTTGAAAGACAGTGTGTCTGTTCATCAATATTGTCGGTTATAAATCTTGAGTTAAATGTCAATAAAACATCCATAACATATCTGTTGTTTTATTGCTACATCTCAGTATTTTAGTGAGAAGTGTGTACTTTTAGGTACCCTGGAGGCAGAGTAGGTACGAGGGCAGATCAAATAAAAACAGGAATTATTTTTTTGATTTAATGCATCAAGCAAAAACAATACACATATAGAGATCACTTTTCTGTATAGTGTCCTGCCTTCGATATACATTTTCTCCATCAGATTGGTAAGTTTTAGATGCCATCCTGATAGAAAGAAGAGGGAACATGTGCGGAGCCAGTTGCGCACGAACTCTCCTGCAAATGCATCATCATCGAACCACTGTCCTGCTAGGTCTTGTTTGAGTGGTCGAAACAAATGGTAGTCACTGGGTGATAAATCTGGACTGTATGGAGAGTGTTCCAGAGGTGTCCAGTGAATTTCCTCCAGTTTTTCTCGTGTTAAAGCGTTATATGCGGCCTTGCATTGTCATAGAGAAGAATGACGTTTCAGAGCAGTTGCCGGCATCGCTTGTTGCGATATTTAGCTTTAGCTTCATCCGAAAGGTGAGAGTAACAGGCTTTATCCTTTGTTCGTGAAGAAAATCCACCAGCAAAACGCCCGCGGAGTCCCAGAAAACTGTTGCAAGCACCTTTCCAGCAGATGGGCCTGTTTTGGCCTTGACCGGACCTGCTTAGTCTCTTCTCTGCCACCCCAGGCTTGCTTGCTTCGACTCTGGGGTGTAATGATGCACCCATGTTTGATCACAAGTCACAATACGACACAAGAAATCCTCTCCTTCTTCCTCGTAGCGACTCAGGACTCTCTGACAAATTTCCTGGCGTAAAGATTTTTCTTCCTGGTTGAGGAGACGAGGAATCCACCTGCCTGACAATTTTCGGGAATAGAGTTCCTCTCAAATAATGATTTGAACTTCCGAAACTAAAATAATTTACAAAATTTTTATTCGCCGATCTTCACCAATAATGCCACGAATGGCAACAATGTTGTCTGCAGCGATGTTTGTCTGCGGTCTCCTTTAATGAGGTTCATTTTCCACAACTTCTCCTCCTGCCACAAATAGTTTAGCCCACTCATTTACTCTTGTCTGCGAAAGTGTTTATTCCCCAAACCTTGGGCAGAGCCGTTTCAAACTTTCAGGTTTGGTGTCGTCTATTGTGAGAAATTTGATAATGATGCGTTGTGCACCTCTTGCTCACTCGTGGCATACCAGCTCTCCACCATGGTTCGCGGTTAGACACCCCCACGAACATCCTGGCAACATCCAAATTCCCGTTGATCCGCCTTCGTGGTAGATCAGTTTCATTACTTTGAACTGTTTGTTTATCTGTTCTCTGCATTCCTGTAGTGTGTTTCTGTGATGTGCTGTGGTATGTTTTATCCACCCAACAACTTTGAAGTTTTATTCTGGCCCAACCTGCTTCGTTGTTTTCAGACTCTTTCTCGGGATGTCTTTCTACCATTAAACTAGCATTGTGTGTTCTGAGTGAAGTAGTGGGAGGGACTCGGAGTGTATCAGAGAGAAACATTGTACACTAACTGTTTACGGTTTCTGCGATGGTAGTGCTCCTGCTGCTTCACGCAGCCAACGCTAGTGGACACCTCACACTAGTCCCAAGGATTTCAAACTCCAATTGTTCCATAATCTGCTTCATTCATCTACAGATTGCCTGAACTCTCCCTATATTCAAGATCGCAGTTACTCTTTAATGAGTTCATCATTGATGTTCTACGTTGTATACGTTTTTAATTTTATTGCTAGCGCGTGAATGTGGACTAGTTCAACTTGTATTTCCTTCTGGCATTGTGATTCTCTCTCCTACAGAATTCGCAGTTACCGGAGATCACGTCATATCAACCTTGGTTACGTCGTCATGCGCCTTTTGACTGGTTCTATTTGACTCGTACTATTCAATTAACTCTAATTCAACTTTTGTTTTTGCACAATTGTAAGAACTCCGTCAATAATTAATCTACGCTTCACGCATTGACGTATATTTTAAATGTCTACAATATCTATTTTTGTTTCTTTTACTTTAACAACCCCATGATTGTTTTTAACTTCACAGACTGCCATCGTTCAATGTATTTCACCACAAATTCTCGCTGTTGATCTGTACATACTGTTACTAATTAAGTCTAATGTTATCATATTACTTTTTATTACGACATTGTTATTCTTTTAACAATTTTGATCACTTAAGTTCAGGGCCCTGACCTAGTCTTTGTACATTAACGGCTGATGATGTTCGCAATGCCGAACGAAACATGTTCCATTATTTAAGCCATTCGTTAAGACACCTCATGATTATTTTATAATTCAATGAGTGTATTATATTGTATTGAGTAGGTGGTTGTTAATAAAAGAATTTTATAATTTTAATATATTATCCTCAATACGGTTCTATTATGAGATTAATTACACGATCATAGAGAGTTTGCCAGAAACGGGTATTCTTCGAAGTTCCCATTTTTCTTCTGAACGTGTAGTTGAACAACCTGTGCAGGAACAACTACACATTGTTGAAATGGTGGAGCACACGGCGACTTTCTGCACGTCCTGTGAACACGTGTTTGGCGAACATTGGAAAACTTGTACCTATTTCAAAACGTCAAAGCAGTTGGGTGGGTGCACACCACTAGCCCAAAAACAAATGTAAATTGAAACCATTCACAACAGGGCACGTGTCCATATGAAGTTTTTTGCTTCAAATGATAGTTCCTGTCATATCTCTGAATATTGACCATTCCTGTTGCGACACCCTGTATTAACCAATATTATTAATAATCAACAATAATGACTTTTGATAGATATCCTGGCATCCAACGTGTGTTGTAAGACAAATGAAACATGTTGATTCAAAATATGAAATCATTTGTTTTATCACCCACCGTTTTTGAGAGATAACATGTTTAACATTGTACCAAGGAAAACCACTTGCAGACAGAAGTTTCACTAGAGCACTGATTGCTACATGGAGAACTAATGAACATGGCTTTAGCTAAAATTAGTGCAAATGCAGCACATATTGGATTTGTGTGTTACATAGCCGCACACATAGCAAAACATATTTCTTCAATTTATGCAACCTCTGGACGCCATAATGTCCACTGCCACTCGCAATAAAAAGAAGCAAATGAAAATGTTTGACTTTGTATGAAAAATAACCAAAAATTCTCGATTAACGCTCTTCCATGAAAAATAAAATCTTTGTCAACATCTTCAAAACTTGACGTTATAAAACAAAACAGTTTTTAGATTTTGAAATCTGCACTAGAAATGGTAAACATCATGTCAGATATCTACCCCCTGTAAATCAGTGACTTAAACAGAGTTCTTTATGAAACAAACATGTGTCAAATCAAGTCAGAATGCGTTTGTAATCTCGTTATGCTTCATTTCCTGTATTCATCCTACATTTCATGTGTGAAGGTTGATGCCCACCCTCCTGACAAAGCTAGGCAGTGTAAACGAGCTAGTCGAAGGATGAGAAGAAGAACTGTGAGAGAAGATGGCATTTTGTGCACTTTGTCTTGTGTTTCTATTGCTCCCTCTTCAACAGTCACTATCTCTCTCTAGTAATTTTGAAAATAACTAGAGTTAAACATACACAGTGGTGCTTCAGCCAGCTAAACCGTGTGCATAATTTGACAGTATAACAGTCAGTATATTTATTTTTTCATGTCAAGTGATGCTGATATAGTACATTAATTAAATATGATTAATTGAGGTATTGGAAGTAATATTCCATTAATTATTTTTATCCCTTTCAGCATTCAGTCTGCAAGACACTATGAATAAACTAAACACTTTGTTAGTCTTCCATGCCTTCTTTTACTCTTGTACCTCTTACCTTGAAATAATTATTGCCAACAACTGTTGAACTTGTCATTGACAACTGCAGCCATCTAATGGAGATCAAGTGGCAGCAGAGCAGAGAGAGCATGCCTCAGTTACTGTAAATGGAGGGCCAGTTCAACTGTTTGTCAGTAAACTAGATGGCAGGTAAATCACCTGGTATAACCACTACTCGTTGCAAAAAGGTGGTGGTGACTTATATTTGAATAATATTTCTGCAGAAGAAAAGTTGACTCGTCATTCAAATTGGCAAACTACCTTTCTCCCTATCAAGGTTTCAAACACTCTTCTGATAAGAGTTAAGAGAATTGATTATTTTAACAATGATTTTCAATTTTGTCTCTATTCAATTTATGAAAACACTTTTCCACCTTGTCATCTATGACAGCTGATGGCAGAGCTGTTGAGGATCCAACCAGCCTTAGGGCTGAAGACAACATACAAGGAAGGGGAGTTAGGGATTGAAATAACTCACCAAGGGAGATGTTCAAGATATTTCCAATTTCTTTGAAATCATTTGAGAAAACAACAGATAGGGAATCAGCCATCTGGGCAACTGCCATGAATGCAGATCACTAGTGATTGATTGATAATATGAATCGTAATCTAATAGTTTCATCTCCTTATTGATATTATATACAATTACAATGAAAAGGAAGCTTCCACCTAATCAATACTTTATTTTATCATATTTGATCTACAGGACCGGTTCCGACCTTTCTTAGGCCATCCTCAGCTGGTCACACAATCTGATATTAACATACATGCAATTATAAACAATACCAAATCTAACAAGGCATGTCATATGACAATAACACCATCAAATTTGTTATTTCTCATGGGTAGGGACAATCATTGAATTGGAAATTTGATATTTAAATTCACTAACTTCTCATAGATAACATATATAAAAAGTTTGGAGTGTTCTTAAACTTGAAAAGTTTGTTACATTTCTTGGTTTACTCTAAAACTAGGCTCGGACATGCGTGATTACACAGATGAGCGTATATAATGTTCACATATCCTTAGTCGTATGGGATGTTGGACTTGTGGCTAGCACTCCTTCTTTCATAAGTCATTTAGTTACACACTTGTAATAAAATCGTAATGTCTAAAGTTAACTTAACTATGATTATGAGGTAAAATTAGATCTGTTCATGAAATCTTGATAAAATAGACATTGGTATGAACACTTAGTGGTACATGTAAAGTCAAAACATATGTTGAAGTTCAAGGACCTGCATTGTGGACATGAAACAGCTTCACTATTTTACATGTAATGTTTAAAATGTCAGGTGCAAATTCTTAAATATGGATTTTGTGCCATAACATACAGGCAAAAAACATTAAAACACATGTCAGTGCTGGGAAGCAATATACGAGATTGTGTTAACTCAGTTAAAATTTAAGAGGAAATTATAGTGTAGATTCTTGAAGCGTGCACTCTATAATGCCCGTGCTATTTGTGTTCAAAGAAGAATCGTAACATCTTGTCCAGTTTTAAGATACACCATGTGGCACAGTTGTGTATGGATATGACAATTATCTGTGAAAGATAAAAAGAAAATGGAAGGTAAGTGATTTCATTTTAGCAATTGGGAATGTCTATTAAACATGTGGAGTGAAGGTGTATATATGTAGTTGACTTAGCAGTGTGTGTTGCTTGGGAGCACGTCATGCACTGCTCCGTGTTCGTCTGGGGCTAATGAGGGGTAGGGGTGGAGCTCGGCGTGTCTTTAGGTGGTTCCTGGACGTGTATCGTGTTGTAATTTCATTTAAATTAAAGTTAGGGTTGGCATATTGGTCCATGGTGATATAAAATTCCTCCATTATGTTGAGTAATCAATCAATCAAATCAAATCAATCACTACTGATCTGCATTTAGGGCAGTCGCCCAGGTGGCAGATTCCCTATCTGTTGTTTCCCTAGCCCTTTCTTAAATGATTGCAAAGAAATTGAAAATTTATTGAACAACTCCCTTGGTAACTTACTCCAATCCCTAACTCCCTTTCCTATAAACGAATATTTGCCCCAATTTGTCCTCTTGAATTCCAACTTTATCTTCATATTGTGATCTTTCCTACTTTTAAAGACACCACCCAAACTTATTCGTCTACTGATGTCCTTCCACGCCATCTCTCCACGGACAGCTCGGAACATACCACTTACAAGTAATAAATCTCGTTGTAGACCATATTGGACATCAGATTATGAACATTAAAATAAGAATAATAGTTAACACCACCTTTCCAATACTTATCTTTCCTTATATTTAGGAAACAAACATTACAACAGGCATTGTTGATGGGAAGTTTCGCTTAACTGTCGTAAGCATCATCAGCCGAAATAAATCTTAGCCTAAAGTTAGGTCAGGGCCCCGAACCTAGTGTCCTTAAAATATATGGTACCCTAAGAATCAACATTTACATTTAGAAAATCAAATAGGCTTAAAACTAGTTTGAAGAAAGAAAAAAAAAAATGTTACAACATCACTAAGACAAAAACACACAATTGTGTTGAAACAGAGGATAAAAACAGAAAGTACAATACAGAGCTGGTAGTGAAATAATTAAAATCATTAGGATATCATTGCTACAGTCAGTCAATCAGAATGTTCAAACATAAAACAAGAGTGAAAATATATGAGTGTTCATCATGGCTAAGTGAAAAAAAACACGTAATTGTGTTGCCAGAGGTTAAAAACATAAGGTACAACACAGAGCTGGCAGTGTAATAATCAGACTCATAGCTACCAGTCAGTTAATAAGAATGTTCATACATAACAAAAAAAATGATTATATTCTTTTGAATGAGGAAATAATTAAATCTCACTCTTGTATAGATATGTGAGACGGGCAAGAGAAATCACATATTGTAGCAGACATGGAGTAGTAACACTTCAAACAGGATTGATCACGCCTGAAGCCGCTTATAAGATAGAGGCGAATATCCACTTCATCCAAAACAATGGTTAAAGCTGAATAATAGGCGTCTTCATTTTTACTGTGGGTTCAAGATTAAAAAGGAAAAAATCAGATGCCAAGTGCGTGATCTGAAAAATGGAAAAAAAGGAAAAAATGTTCTAGGGCCTTTTTCCATTTTTGACACAGAAAACGAGTGCAAGCTCCCTTTCCTCGATGTTCTGGTAATGAAGACTGTAGATTTAAACTTGGGACACACAGTATACCGCAAGTCGACCCACACAGACCGCTATCTTCAGAAGACTTACAACCACCACCCACAACAAAAATACGGAGTGATTAAGACGCTACCAACCATGCTAAGAGAATTCGTCAACCTCGGCATTTAAACGAAGAACTCGGCCACCTCAACATTGCCCTACTCACTAACGGGTACAGCCCTAAAGATATTCAGCGAGCACTCCATCCCAGACGTCCAACAACCAAGAAAAAAAGAAGAGGAGTGGCCAGCAGCTAAAGCCTTTCTGCCGTATATCGAGAAAGTAACTGACAGAATAGGGAGGCTACTGGAGTCCCATGGGGTTAAAAACATATACAGGCCGACGAAGAAAATCCAGGAACTGCTTAGGTTTGCCAAAGACAAGCGCCATCCTCCCTTCACAGCAGGTGTCTACAAGATCCCATCCAGCTGCGGCCAGGTATACATAGGCACTACCAAACGCAGCATCGCCACACGACTGAAGGAGCATAACAGACATAGCCGGCTGGGACAGACAGATAGATCATCAGTCGCTGAACACTCGCTGCTAGCAGGCCATGACATACAGTACAGCAACACTGAAGTACTCTCAACTATTGTGTCTTATCACGCCGGCTACAGAGGAAAGCCATTGAAATCCTAAAGCACACCAACAGCTTCAACCGTAAGGAGGAATCTGAACAGGTAAACAAAGCCTCGTTTCCAGTCCTGAAAGCTCTAAATCCTGAAGGACACGATAGCCGTGGCAGGCCAGAAGAAAGCAACGGGTGATCAGCTGCCTGTCTCCGCCAAGGCTGGTCAATGTATACCGGGCTCCCTATCATTCAACCATTGGCCGAAGAACAGCCAATCAGCGACCGCCCCCCACCATGGCGGCCAACAGGCGAGCAGCGTACCGTATCCTGCACTATATAAATAGGTGGTATTACAACAGCACTTCATTCCACTGAGAGCTTCGCTGCTATTGAAGTCAGTCAGAACCCTTGGCAATTGAAATAACAACATTAAGTTATTTATTAGACCACCTAATCAATACAAAGTCTAGTCTTGGATGATTACCTGGCGAGTTGGCCGTGCGCGTAGAGGCGTGCGGCTGTGAGCTTGCATCCGGGAGATAGTAGGTTCGAATCCCACTATCGGCAGCCCTGAAGATGGTTTTCCGTGGTTTCCCATTTTCACACCAGGCAAATGCTGGGGCTGTACCTTAATTAAGGCCACGGCCGCTTCCTTCCAACTCCTAGGCCTTTCCTATCCCATCGTCGCCGTAAGACCTATCTGTGTCGGTGCGACGTAAAGCCCCTAGCAAAAAAAAAAAGTCTTGGATGATTTACATAAATTTGTTAACTAATAGTGCTACATGTTTCGCCTTCTCTGAAGGGATCATCAGCCATAGTCTTAACCTTAAATTAAAAATAAGCGTCTAAATAACATGTAATAATGAAATGAATTTTAAAATCTTGAGGAGATTTGAAGTAAAATAACATTAAAAATAACAATGATGGTTTAAAAAATACAATGTGATGAGATATAATAGTGGAAGTATTAACAAAATTAACATTAGAAGGCTGCTAAAATAAGTACAATGGATAAAACAACAGATTGTTATACAACAAGTAGTAAGATTGCATAAAAATAAAGTTGATAGTCTGGCGGTTATAATTAGACGATGGCGAAAAATCGTATATAATCAAAGTAAAGCAGAGAGAATAAAGTCAAAGGTTGGTCAAGAGATCCGAAGTTAATCATAATCTTGAAGATAAAAGACGAAAGTCAGTGGCATATGGTGAAGTTGTAGAACACGTTGAGGATATGAAGTTGTGGAATAGAAGTTGAAGAACAGTTTCAAATAAGATCTCTATGGACCATCTTCAAATTTTGAGATGCCTCTGACTTTCGCAGACCTAAATTACAGGTTATAATCTAGCGAACGCCTACGGAACTACTCAGTGTGAAAACTGTAAATAAATGCCACTAATCGCTTTGCTGGCAGGACCTAGTGTTTACAGTGCACTATGTCTTCTGGTATAGGCTAGAGCACTTTTGTTACTTTCATTGATCTGTCTCAGCTTTATCCTTGGCTTGGACAAAATGAAAGTGACTGAGGTATGAGTGATGCTAGTAATGCCATTCCTTTTGCAGCCAGTCCCTGCTATGAATGGTGCGAAAATATTGCTCATAGGGTCAGTTAGTGCATGCATTTCAGTGGGCTTGCCAGACTGATATGTAATAGCAACTTCTGGCTCGGCGAGGAAAGCAACAGGAAACCACCTCACTCCTCATTTCCCTAGTACGCCTCTTCAGTGATGCCTAGGCCATCTATGACAGCTGATGGCAGAACTGTTGAGGATCCAACCAGCCTTCGGGCTGAGGACTAAATATACACATACAATCGCAGATTACTACAAACAAACACAATATTTTGTGGAGCTAAATGATCTCACATAGTGATGGTCGTTCATGAACGAACTGACTCTTTTGAACGACTCATTGGAGAGAGCTAGCTCTCTCATTGAGAGTCGACTCTTGTAAGAGCTAGCTCCCCTCACTCCTAGAGAGCTAGTCGTTCAATTACAAGCCAACTCTTGTATGAGCTAGCTCCCTCCTTGCTCCTTGAGAGCTAGTACGAGCCGACTCTTTTATCAAATGCAACCACTATAACTACCTAGGAATACGACTACAATCAACAAGAACATTGTTCAAAATGCATGTAAAAGAGAAAGCGATAGCAGCAATCGGAGCCTTTCAGGACATCTCACATCCAGAACTATTAGATCTCAAGACGGCATTATTTCTTTTCAATACTAAGATAACGCCCATAATCACATACGGGATTCAATTAATATGGAATAATCTAACAACTGCAGACCTGGCAGTCATAGAAAGAGTGAAAGCAAGCTTCCTCAAACGCACTCTGTGCATGCCAAAATTCACGCAAACGTGGCTGGTATATGAACTGGCAAAGGAGTCTTTCTATATAGAGGACATCAAATCCAAACTAGGACTTCCATACACGATTGCATCAGAGAAACATATAAAAGAGAGATATGAAAAGAGATCAAGTATTTGGGAAGATTTTTACAGCACTGAAGCCATGATGAACAGAGCTTGGACAATGGCAAACTATGAGCTCAGGCATATGGTAACCCGTTACGCAGTCAATGGCCTCCATCATAAAATATGCGTGATCAAGTCATTCCATACGCCAGGTGATAAGTGTAAATGTGAACTTTGCAACAAAACATGTACAAGATACCATCTACTCAGTCGTGCAAAAAGAGTGAAATCTCTCATAGAGTACAGTAAGGAGAACTAACTATTAAAAATGCACAAATGTGCACATTTGTTACATTATTATTTATCAAATGCAACTCCACGAAAGAGCTAGCTCGTCACATCGACTCTCATTCATTTCTAGCCAATACCATGCTTCAGATAATCACGTGACATACAGATGCCGCTTTCTTTCTTATATACTAAAATTCAAATCAAGAGCTTAGGAAAAGTATACTTCCGCACGTGAGCACGTCCCCTGTTCCCCCTTCCCGTCTCCGTTCTCCATCTCCACCACCACCAGCTTATTATTAACGCCGTGAGTCTATCTGACAAGTACTTCATTCTGAAATAGTGAAGCATCAAACGAAATCACATCCTTTCACATAGCTGTACTTTGATTACGTATCATACCTATTTATTCCTTTATTGACCATATAAAACCTACAGATTACTGACGAATACCGAGGCAAGAGAAGCAAGGTTTATTTTTATTTCATAACTAGCTGATGTACCCGTGCTTCGCTACGGAATTCTAAATTTTATACAGAATTCTAGGTTAGGTAGTGTAAACGTTGTGAGCAAGATTGTATTAAGTTGCATAGCTCTTAACGTTGCCCTAGAAGCACGACGGGCAAGTCACCAACGTCTTTTCACATATGAAGACTGGGTTAGGGAATTTTCATTGTAATGGTAGGCCAGCTTGCCTACCGTCAGTCACAATCAGGTTGGGGAGTTTTCATTATAATGGCAGACACTCACTCTCCGCCTGCCTGTATAGATTCTCAGAAAGACTCTCAGTGGTTTTCCCAACTGAAATGAACATGGGTCATTACAATGACGTGAGTAGGAATGGCGCGATTAAAAGCAATGCCTTCATATGAAATACTCGATCAAATGAAAAACCACACATTTTCTCACTTTTAATGAACAGTACTATGCTGCCGAACTAACAGTCCAAAGCTACAGAGCTGAAATGACCAAGACGCAGACATCCGTGATCCGTGAACAATCTTCGTCCTTTTTTCGGCGGGGGGGGGGGGAGGGGGTTTCAAACAGTGGATAGTACCAGGGCAAAAACTATGCCCGTTTACTTATCTGTTTCCTGGGAGTACCCGATGAGTCGGAAAATCTCAATTCACTACACTGGCGGGGGAAAGAACTGTTTGACGTGGAGGCAATTTTTCCTCCAAGCCAGAGAAGAAACCACATCTTCGCTGCTAATTTGGAAGAAAATTAATGTAGATTTAATGAAAGTGAAGAGGAAGAAGCTTTTCATAAGAAACGGATCTTTTCAGGGTTGAATTTGGAGTTATTTAGTGAATTGTGGTACTATAATTTGGAATAGGGCTAAATTGTAATTCCAGACCAGTTCATACTACTACTCCTACTACTACTAACTTAACCAGTGTTGCCAATTTAGCTTTTTTCGAGCTAAATCTAGCGTATTTAAACCAACGTTTAGCGGCAAAAAATCAATATTCCCGCTGTAGCCTTTTCCCCGCTAAATCTAGCTTATTTCATCCAACGTGCCTCATGTGACGTGGTGGTGGTATTCCCCCAATTATGGAGGAAGGTTTACTATCTCTCTCTCTCTCCCCCCCTCTCTCTCTCCCCCCCTCTCTCTCCTTGTGTTTGTTTCTTGGGTTATGCCACTGATTTGATAGCAACAGCGGAACTAGCTATCATCGCTTGGACATAGTACGTGAATCACCTCCGGCCCAGCCGGAGCAGTAGATATTGGTCAGATATATTTAAGTTTTGTGAGATCATCGGGCGATAAGGATTAGCTTTTGCTAGAAGATATAGGCAGTGGGCCTTTTAGTATAATTATCGATGAGTCTAACGACATCAGTGTTACTAAAATCTTGGGGATAGCAATTCTGTATTTTGGTGTTAAGACTGGAGGACCGACATCCAGATTTCTATCTTTTTCCGAACTACACGGCTGCGATTCTGAACCTATCACCGCTTGTGTGCTGAAAACATTGAGAGATTAACTGTTAAACATAGGCAATTTAAAGGGGATTGGTGTCGATAATGCCTCCGTCATGACCGGCGTCAATAACGGGGTTTATGCCAAATTGCACAAGGAATGTTCAGGGCTTGTAATGATACGTTGCGTATGCTATTCACTGCATTCACTGCATTCGTCGCATTGGGAAGTGTTGAAAAAACTACCAGTTTCCCCCGGAGGTGTTACGTAAAGTAGGAACAGCAGTTGCTTATAGGGGTGATCCAAGTGGCATTAAACCTCGTGCTGGTACTTCACAGCAAAGTTCTGCAGAAGCAAGTGAGGAAGATGCTGATTTGGTCCTTCTGTTTCCCGCAAATTCAGACAGTGATCCTGAAGATCCCCTAGAACTTCACTTATAAATCAGGTAATTGTAATACAAATAATGTCGTTAAAATATAACTGAACTTGTGTTATTCCTAGTCTTCAGTGTAGAATTACCAGATTGTAGGTCCTCCCCATATTTTTAGGTTTTTGACCTTAAAATACATCTTGCATTATTTATGATCCCATCTACGTTTTCTAGGAGTAATTAATATCTCGATTTACGGCATTCCAAATTATACAGTACACTGACTTATCAGCAAGTTCTTTAATTTATTGCAAATATTACCTTTAGTTTCCATCACAGAAATGTACTCATTTATAAACATATTCATTTTAACTTTCCAATATTAAGAATTCCGTTGCTTGGCAAAATGCAATTAATGAATTGAAAATTAGAGGTTCAATAAACGTTAATGCTATACGGTAACTTAAATGGTACTTTGTATTTACATATTCTTAGTCAGACTAGTGATAAACCTTTCACGTAGAGATGGGCACTATCGACTGATAACTATCGAACTAGTCGATAGTTTAAACTATCGTAACAGTCGACTACTTTAAAAACAAGTCGACTGAATTCAGTCGCATTCCGCCACGCATCTCTCCACGTTTCACTGTCCAGTCAGCACAAAACAAGTCGACTGAATTCAGTCGCATTCCCGCCACGCATTTCTCCACGTTTCATTGTCCAGTCAGCACAAAACAAGTTGACAGCGACATGGAAGCGAATGGAACTATCGGTTTATGGTCACTTCGGATATGTAATATATAATTAGGCCTATGTTAACTTCATATGTACCTGCGATATATGGCGATTTTCTCTTGTCGTTTATATGCTCTTTATTTCGTTGCGCCGGGCTGAGTGGCTCAGACGGTTAAGGCTCTGGCCTTCTGACCCCAACTTGGCAGGTTCAATCCTGGATCAGTCCGGTGGTATTTGAAGGTGCTCAAATACACCAGCCTCGTGTCGGTAGATTTACTGGCACGTGCGGGACTAAATTACGGCACCTCGGCGTCTCCGAAAACCGTAAAAAAATAGTTAGTGGGACGTAAAACAAATAACATTATTATTATTTCGTTGCATATTTGTTTATGTTAATTACGTTAAGCCCTATTCATACATAAGGTATAACCATAGCGTATCGCTATGGTATAATATTAATAATAATAATAATCATCATCATCATCATCTGAATAACTATAATAATAATAATCTAGAAAATACGGTAGTATTGTGTTTGGCTGTTCTCATCTACAGTATATCTTGATTGTGTTCTACAGCAACGCGTTTTACATATTATTATTATTAACATTGTTCGGGAATAGAGTCTCATTGTCGTCTTTCTACGTTTCACTGTCCATTTAGCACCAAGAAAGGCCATTCGTATGATGTTGGTTCGTATTAAGGGCATCTCTCTATCTATTAGCCCCGTGTACGAACGAGTGCGTAAATCGGATTTTAATGCGTGTCTATACAAGTGATTTCTAATTATTGGTAAATTGCGTTAAAATGAGCCGAATTCGTAAAAGTACGACTCTCCACTTTTGATACGGAGAGTTTCGACTGGAAACATTCGAATGTTTTTCATGGACTGACTAGTTGCGTTATATGAATACTTTCATTCGACTGAAATCATTCGACTGTTCAGTCTTCTCAACAGGAAGCAATGAATACTTTTGTTCGACTGAAAACATTCGACTATTTAGTCGATAGTTCGAAGGGACTATCGCCCGACTAGTCGATAGCGGTTTTCAGTCGATAGTGCCCATCTCTACTTTCACGCAATCGTTGGGTCTGTACTCTGCAAAAAATTGTATAGACTGTCTTTCCCATCTTTTCGTGGAGAGAAGAAGAAAGGAAGATATTTATCTTCCGTTTTTTTTGTTGTTGTTGTCTAAAACCAGTCTGCCAAGACTAGCTCAGTGTACACAATTAAAAGTGTATGATTTACAGTTATAGTAATTTGCTAATTGAACAGAACAAAGAACAATTTAATTCCCTATCCGGTAACCAGTGCTACAGAAGTTTGACTTATTTTTTAACTTTTTCTAGTTATGATTTAGCTTTTTCTAGCTTATATTGGATGATGGTCTAGCTTATAAAACGAGAATTGTGTTTGCAACACTGAACTTAACCTCTGATGACTTAAGTGCGCACACTGCTCATTCAAAACAGCGCGTCAGAGTAGGTATCGAATAGCTGGCAAACTATGTTGAACCAGTGTGTTACGTACCAGCAGTATCAGAAAATGTATGAACCAGAGGATTGGCATGCTAAAGAAGAAAGTTTTCTAACTCCTCAACTATTTCCTGCCTATATTCAGTTAGGCTGTTATACTCGGTACGCAGCAGTAATTCCATCTATCGGAGTTGAGCGGCAGCATAAGAGACAAAGAACATCACAACAAACAACGGTCAGTGCAATGTTATTGTTTATCTATGTTACGCGCTTTCGATATTGTAGGCCATCACATTATTTACTGTCTTCCGGTTCTGAAATTCCACTCTTATTATAGTCGGTACGGTAAAACTGAATAGAACATAAATGATAGGAAATTATATTCTCTGTAACTTTTGTTATGTAGTACTTTTCCATAGGACTAAGAACACAGGTATTTAAAAATTAAATTTTAGGTGCCTTCCCCTAAACTACCATTTCACCCAGGGTGAATAACATTGTCTATACCTTAAACTGTAGTTTCTTATTCCCCGACTCTATATACCTATTTTCATTAAATACTGTTTACCCATTTTGTCGGGGCTCGGCGTTGATATGGACTTACAAAAATCCAAATTCATGAGTATCTGTGTTATCATAGCCGGTACGGTAAAAATGCATAAGACGTAAATGATCAGAAATTTAATTCTATATAACTTTAGTAATGTAGTATTTATCAATATGGCCACTAATAATATAAATATTTGAGAATTGAATTTTAGGCCTTCCCCTAAACTACCATTTCACTCAGCGTGAATAAAATAATTTATAGCCTAGATTGTAGCGGTTCAACCCCCGACTCTACATACCGATTTTTATTAAATTCTGTTCAGCCGTTTTCTTGTGATGCGTGTACATACAGACAGACAGACAGACAGAAATTACTGAAAAGTAAAAACTGCATTTTCTTGTAACTGTGGACATGATCGATACAGAAATACCATTCTTTTCAAATTCTGAGCAATGTACAGACAAAACTCTTATTTTATATATATAGATGTAATTTGTGTGAGGCACATGGAGACTTACAACATAAATATACGATTCCGCTCTCGTGCAACGACTGTCCGTGGCAGTTTCTCACAATTCATAAAGCTGAATAAAACACACGTGATTGGGATTGCAAACTACGATGTTCCCAAGAATGTTGTAAATATTGTAGTCTCGTCATTCGGAAGGTAAAAACGAACTCATAATCCCCTCGTGACAACACATCTGCTCCCCTTGTGGGTGGGGGCGGTAGAATAACACCCACGGTATCACCTGCCTGTCGTAAGAGGCGACTAATAGGGGCCCCAGGGGCTCTGAACTTTGGAGCGTGGGTTGGCGACCACGGGGCCCTTAGCTGAGTCCTGGCATTGCTTCCACTTATGTCAGGCTCCTCACTTTCATCTATCCTATCCGACCTCTCTTGGTCAACTCTTGTTCTTTTCCGACCCCGACGCTATTAGGTTTGCGAGGGCTAGGGAGTCTTTCATTTTTCACGCCCTTCGTGGCCCTTGTCTTCCTTTGACCGATATCTTCATTTTTCGAAGTGTCGGATCCCTTCCATTTTTCCCTCTGATTAGTGTTATATACAGTAGAGGATGGTTGCCTAGTTGTCCTTCCTCTTAAAACAATAATCACCACCACCACCAACACTTCTGCAGGTAGAGAGAGGGCGGTTACAAATATAAAGCAAAGTAAAAATTATTATTATTATTATTATTATTATTATTATTATTATTATAGTCCGACTCGTTGGCTGAATGGTCAGCGTACTGGCCTTCGGTTCAGAGGGTCCCGGGTTCGATTCCCGGCCGGGTCGGGGATTTTAACCTTCATTGGTTAACTCCATTGGCCCGGGGGCTAGGTGTTTGTGCTGTCCCCAACATCCCTGCAACTCACACACCACACATAACACTATCTTCCACTACAATAACACGCAGTTACCTACACATGGCAGATGCCGCCCACCCTCATCGGAGGGTCTGCCGTACAAGGGCTGCACTCGGCTAGAAATAGCCACATGAAATTATATTATTATTATTATTATTATTATTATTATTATTATTATTATTATCGAATACGCCAAGGATCCTATTCCCATACCGTGTTAAGGCCCTTCCTGTTTTATTTACATCGGTATTACTCGACTCCAGACTCGAGTCCAAGCATACTGGTGTCGCTATCTGTGGACATGCCTCAGTGCTGAGCTGACACATCGACCTTACGCAGGAGACTTGGATTTTCCGTGCAGTTTAAATTCCACGTGAGCGGCGTAATCACTGTACAGTAGTGATGGGCTAGCGACGGAATCGAGTAGAATCGAGTAATGTGCTCTTAGAATCGGTATTACTCGACTCCAGACTCGAGTCCAAGCATACTGGTGTCGCTATCTGTGGACATGCCTTAGAACTAAAATCTACTGTACTGGAGTGCACGGCATTCAGGGTCACCCACAGAATATTTTTGTGGTGTGGAGTGCAATATGTTTGCTGCTGATGATTGATGTTGTTCAGTCATCGGTCGTCAATAATTCGATTGTTATGATTATTATTATCATCATCATAGGCACTTAAGGTTGTGACTTACTAACAAACTGTCAGCTGATTTGCTGCGTGAACGTACGTCACATTCTGGACGCCTCGTCTTAACACCCGACATTATATCTGCCGAAAGTAAGATGTACATATAAACTGCTGTAATTCACCTGTTCCCCCGGACGATTGTAGGCTTTGGCACGGTTAGCAATAGGCTATGGTTACAATAAATCTGCCATACTACCGAACATATTAGCACATCTACGCCCGTGTATATGCATAATGGCTACATGAGATATAATTTACCAGTAGCGAAGCAATACAATGTGTGCAGAAATACCGTCTATAGTCTACAAATAGCACATGTTACCGGGCGAGTTGGCCGTGCGCGTAGAGGCGCGCGGCTGTGAGCTTGCATCCGGGAGATAGTAGGTTCGAATCCCACTATCGGCAGCCCTGAAGATGGTTTTCCGTGGTTTCCCATTTTCACACCAGGCAAATGCTGGGGCTGTACCTTAATTAAGGCCACGGCCGCTTCCTTCCAACTCCTAGGCCTTTCCTATCCCATCGTCGCCATAAGACCTATCTGCGACGTAAACCCCTAGCAAAAAAAAAATAGCACATGTTTAAAATACACTAATTACAACATACATACCGTGACAGGGATTTGAAATAATAATAATAATAATAATAGTAATAATAATAATGTTATAACTTTTACGTCCAAGTACGTACATTTGTATGGTTTTCGGGGATGCCGAGGTACCGCATTTAGTCCCCCGGGAGATTTTTTACGTCCCAATAATTCTACCGACACTAGGTTGACGTATTTGAGCACCTTCAAATACTACCGGAATAAACCAGTATCGAACCGGCCAAGTTGGGCTATGAAGGCCAGATAAGCTATATTATCAATATTAGAATAGATGGCATATTCAGTGAAGTGTGTGCGAGACGCCGTAAACGGATATTTTCATATCTTATTATGCGTATTAAGTGGCATTATTATCGTTCTCAAGTAATTATCAAATTTAGGTTATTCCTTTTCCGCATTCATTCAGTTTTTTCATATCGTACCGCGCTGTCGCAATCCGATAAACCCTCAGCGACCGCTTGTACGCATGCTTCATCCATCTACGAGCCGGCGAGTGAGCGAACGTGTGACGTCATGCTATCATCGAGCCTTCGCAAGCGAAGCGAGTCCGAGCCTGGACTCGAAAGAATCGAGTACCGCGATTCCAGGCATCACTCGCGCACATCACTACTGTACAGTGTACACAACGCCGGTCAGCTGCGCGGTATGTTTCACCACGTCTTCCACAGTCCACAGCGTATTCTCATCTCGTAGGCTACTGTAAACGTTTAAAACAATTTGGTTTAGATTTCCTACTTAATTTTTCTCCACTTTTGTTAGCTTTAAAGTATTTCATAGGGGTCTCAAGCGTCACTGCATCACACACGTCTTGCTCACAGCTGGCAGCCATTATGAATTCTGAACATGCTGTTGCAGCCAGCATTGCCAACAGTTTTCTTGGATCCATCATCAACGTCGCACATATTATGCGAACTAATCAGCAATGGAATGAACTCGAAGAAAGCTTTACTAAGTACACAGTGCAATAAGATATCAATATCATATTAAATTATTATTATTTTGCTGCAAACATCACTGAGAACAATAACTATTCGTAGCCACCTACGTATGAAATATAAGAGTTGGTAACGAACCCGAATAACATACAACCTGTGATGTATTTTCCACATTTATACAGGGCAAAATTTGTAATTCGTCAAGTCAGTTCACCAGAATATCTAACCAAACTGAAGGATGCTCCTGACTTCAGAAACAAGTAACAAACATAGGGAACTATTTGGCGCTGCGGAAGCCTTTTCACCGACCAGAAGTCTGACTAACATCAAAGGGACCGCTAAGGTCTTGAGTTGACTCTCAGTATAGACAAATACACTAGAGACAATACGCGACACTGAGCGAGATATCGAGGGACAGCTATTGGAGCTCACTCTAGCGGATAGACCTGAACGGTACTGATTCTGTGATAAGAGCACGTGTATTTTTGTGTGAAGTTTTTCGTGTTATTTATGCGTTCTCAGTGAGTTGACATAATTAAATAGTAGCGTGTGTCATTCCTTGATATCTCCTCTCAACATGAGGGGAAAGGTATGTGCTGTGTTTGGCTGCAGTAATTACGAAGTAGAGAAAAATGCGCGGTCGTTCTTCAGGTTCCCTCGTGACAAGAACATGTAAGTAATATTGTGTTTGCATATATATTCTTCCAGTGACAGAGATTTATATAGTACTTCATAATCGTCTGACCTGCTCGACCCATGTTTTAACGGGCTTAAAATATAATACGCATATTTTATTGTATAGTGCGGCAGTTAACCTTCAATACCGATGTGTTGTTGTAGGTGTGATCTGTGGGTTTTGAAATGTCACAGAAGCGATTTGGATAAAGTGTACAAGAAAGAAGGGACGTTACGCTTGTATAAGAATTATAAGATCTGTTCAGATCATTTCCAGGCCCGCGACTTTAAAAATCCTCGACTATACAGCCAAGGGTATGTTACATTTTTACTCTAATTGTACGTAAATATTCCTCAAAGCATCACTATCGACAACATTTTCAAACTTTTCTTTCTTTTATCCCTCTTCTCAGATTAAAGCCGGGTTTTTATAGAATTTTCTGTCTGTTAGTAGGCTTCATGTTCAGAGGAAAATTGTCCAGCTATTACATGTTAATTCATTGCATCATATGTGTAAGGAATGTGCCGATATTTTTATTGACAAATGTCTTAATGTGATGATACAATGTTTTTAAATGAGGAAAAAAGACAAATCCAACCGTAAGATTTCAGGCAGGTATGCTAAAGCTAAAAAAGTAATGCATAAATGAAAGATCAAGCCATTTCACAGCAGTCCATTTCACACCTTGTTTATATGTCTAATTTCAGTCTTTGAATAATAACCTTTTAAATAATTCCTCATTCATTTATCCAGAATTGCTTTAGCAACTTCGAAGTTAATACCTCAATACCACTTTCTTTCTAGACGTAATTTATTTATCCATTTCCGTATTAGCGCGATTTGTTCAGGTCAAGTCACTAGGAGCGCCACCATCGAATTGTCTCCCATTTTAGCAACGCGAAATCCGTAAGTGTCGTGTATTGTCTCTACTGTATTTGCCCAGACTAGCCTCTTCCCGCACTCAGTGCGCCAGTGGTTGTGGTCTGTCGGCCATGTATGTTATTTATGCCATAGTTCTGGCAGCCTGCTACCTAACGAAACAAGAAAATGAAGTAAACATATCATTGAGCAATACTTACTAGTCATTCATAATCTATGAAGGATGTACCGTAGATCCAGTAGGTTAAGAGCAAATGAACGACACCAAGTTCGAGTTAACTATCTTAAACTAAGCACGAACAACAGTCACTATCCAGAATACTGAATATACCATCCGGCAAGTAGAAAGGGCGTAGTTTTATTCTGTCTACATAATTAAGAAATACTCTGGCAATTCCTCACCTATCTCTTAAATGCGGTCATAGCTATGAATCAACATATTGCCAACATCATTTGGTTTCACGGTGAAGTGGATAAAATGATATATCGCAGTTTTAAATCGAATTAAGGAAAATATAAAATAACGCTAGTTTTGGCTTTAAAATATAGGCTAAATAACTCATACCAAAGTATATACCGCAGTATATTTTGAATTAATTATTTATTAACGTGTAGTCCTGTAAGGAGTCCGACCCCTTAGCTGGATGGTCAGCGTTGAGGCCTTCAGTGCAGAGGGTCCCGGATTCGATTCCCGGCAAAGTCGGAGATTTTAATCTCTTCTGATTATCCTTCTGGCTCGGGAACTGGATGTTTGTGTTTTTCCCAACACTCTCTTCTTCATATTCAGACATCACACCACACTGCCAATCACCACAGAAACACGCAATAGTGATTACATCCCTCCACATAGGGTTAGCGTCAGGAAGGACATCCGGCCGTAAAATAGGGCCAACTCCATATGTGCGAAGCAGTTCACACCCACGACCCCACAGGTGTGGGAAAAACGGTAGAAGTAGTAGTTTAATCGTGTAAGGAGTGTCAATACTGTATGTCAAACATATACGTCTCCTACGGTGTACTCGTTCATGAAAAAATATTGGATGAGTGTGTAACGTACTGTACGCGAAAAAAGGAAAAAATACAGAACGTAGTAATAGATGCTATACGTGGTTATATGTAGGCTACTTTTGTGCAGATAGTACTTTCCATTATTTTCGTTAAAGATCGCATTTAATCAGTATGTTTCTTACACTGCACTATTGAATGAAAGAATCTGTTGTTCCAACGTGCAGAGTGGAACGGAAAACTTTCTGTATCACCAGTCGAAACCAAGAATATTCTGATGACATATGTTGAGTGAAATGTGAACTACGTGAACAGGAAATTCCAGTGGATTAATGCGACCGAACGGCAGTAGTGCCACTACTCGAACATACGTCTCGTACGGTGCATGTAATCTTGAAAGACATCATTTTAAGAAGAATGGAACCTAGCTAAAGTAATATTATATGTCATCCATTAATACTGTATATTTGTGATACGTTTCTTCGTTATTGAATATAAAGCTTTATCATTGGATTATTTGCCAATGTTGCCAATAATGTTTATATTAATTATTCATTTGTTTTATTCCAAGAGTAGTGTGCCAAACCAAGGTCAGTGTAGAAAGGTCTGGTCACGTTACCACAATCCCTTGCGGTGACGGCCATATTGGGTCTTAGGCATCGTTATGATGTGGGCGGGCCTGACGTGATAATATGAAATATATTTGCATTTAAGGAAAATGTGATACTGCGCTACACCTAATTGTCAGAATAAGTCAACTGGCGGGATTTTAGTGTTTCACATTCCAGTGAATAGCAATGGAGAGCTCAGTGGATACGGTAAAAAATTACAGGCGGTATAAATGGCAACCCACTTATAATTCCGTCTTGTTCGAGGTTAGTTACTTATTACTTATATTACTTATTACAATGAAATTATTACTGAATAATCATATGTTTATATTAACGATGTTTGTATTTATGGGTTCCATTATATATTTTCTTCTGATATAATTTCGATGAACCGCAATTTGAACAGAAGAGTATAGATGGGCGGTAACACTCAAATGTTTCTAATCCACCCAAGTCTTTAAAATGTTATGCGAAAGCTTCTAAACAAAGATGTTTTTTAAAGAAGCAGCAAATGTAATATGAACTGTATAATAATATTATTCGTGTTTTCTTTTTTCGATTTAACTGCACAAGGGAGGCCGTTTAGGAAAAACTGAAGTATGGAGCCTGGCATAAGTAAGCTAAGTGACAGAAAAAAGCCAGGACTCAGATAAGGCCCCGTAGTCGCCAATCCGGGCTTCCAAGTTAAGAGACAATGAGGCCTCTTTTTAGTCACCTAATACGACAGGCAAGGGGATAGCGTGGGTGTTATTCCACCACCCCCACCCACGGGGGGATGGGTAAAGATTATGAAAGCCTATACAAACAGGTTCGCAGTTATCTACCGCAAGTGCTATACCACTCCTATAACAGTGATACATGCGATTCGAATGATAAGTGTAGCCGAATATTCACATAATGCCTAAGTATTCTTCTTTTTTACAATATGGTTGACGTCGCATCGACACACATAGGCCTTATGGTGACGATGGGATAGGAAAGGGCTAGCAGTGGGAAGGAAGCGACCATGGCCTCGTAATTAAGGAACGGCCCCGGCATTTCCCTGGTGTGAACAATGGGGAAACCACGGAAAGTCATCTTCAGGGTTGCCAACAGTGGAGTTCGAACACATTATCTTTCGAATGCAAGTTGATAGCTACGTGACCGAAACCTCACAGCCACTGGCTCGGTCTTCTTCTTCTTCTCCTTCTGATGATGATGATGATGAGTATTACCTCGAATTTTTTGCCAAAAGACACTGAAGACTGCAGCCCTACAAATATATTATTATCACCGGTTTTCTGTAATGGAGTTGTATTACTCCATTACCTTAGAACTACATATATTGGATTCCATTTATATAGTTTAATATTATGTTGTGCGTGTCCACGAATTAAGAGTTCGAGATACCTTGGTCCCTTCTCGGATTTGCGCATGGGGAGCCATCTTGCGGTGGACTTGGTTATAGAAACACGAGGTGGCTAGTGTGTGCTGCGATCTGTCTGCGAAACGTGAAGTTTACCTGGCGAGGCACCGTGCTCGACAATGATGTCTGAGCGTTTTTGTTTTTTTAATTCTTGGGACTGAATTGAAGAGACGCTCTGAAGCTAAGCTCTTGGTTGTGGTTTAACGACAAGTTAATTATTCAAGAAAAGAAGATGTTGGTGAATTTCGATCCGGGTTAAAGGATTTCCACCTGAGCCTTAGGCTCGTAGTTTGGTTTGTCATTTGAAAAGATTATTCACTTCTAACTAGCCGACCTCGTAAGTAGATTCATATGTACTTCTGAACTGGGTTGATATCGCCGAAGAAACTACTAATCATGACGTTTGAAGACATGGAGAAAATTTATGGCTATGATATCTGAGAAATGGAATATTTAATGTTTCGGACATTTGTTTTGAGTATTTAAAGCGAAGGACTTTTCCTACTGGTCTGGTTATGAGCTTGTAAAATTCAATCTAGATTTGGGGTTTCAAGGTTCTATGGTAACTATGATATTAATTTTAACTTTTGGTTCTGTTACTTAAGATTTCATGCGCATGAAGCAAGTTTTTATATTTGGGGAGCTCCTCGCTAAACTAAATATGTATGTAGTATCGATGCAACCTAATTCATTTTTCTTATTTCCCTTTTAATAATAATAATAATATAATTTTCTGATTACTAAATTTTTCAAACCTATTCGAGGGTGTTAGGTAATGTTTGAATATTGTTAAGATGAAAACTTTTCTTTGGGCTACTCGGTACTGGCGTAGCCATTTTGAATTACGGTGACTCTGTTTTGTTTCTGTACGATGTAATAGAATGCACACGTGGGTGGGCGTTGTCCTGTTGCCTGTGACAGGCGAGGATCTGAGTTGATTATTGACGGCTAGAACCGTGTGATGTAATGGTCTTGATTTTGTCGCCTTGTGGTGGCCCGGTTGCTGTTTGGTGATATTCAAGTGATTTAAGTTTCGGTTTCTGAGGTAATGTTCTCTTAGTTAATCCTTCTTGTGGATTATGTACCTTCATTTGGATTATTTCTTGAAGATTACTGAAGTAATATGGGGTTGGTAGAGTATGACCGAGATTGTCATTGGAGAAGTTTTCATCTTCAAGACTGTAACTGAGAATTTATAGCTTTTAATTGTCATTTGATTCTCTTTAATTAATGCATCGACCTTGATGGTTTAATTTTCAGTTAATTTTCCCTTTTAATTGATCCAGTTGCAACATTTAAATTTTTAATCAATTGTAGTTTAAGAGGTCGGTTATTTTTCTTTTGAAGATTTGTTAATTAAAGTTTTCTTTTCTTTCAAATTTATTCCGTAGTTATTATTCCAGCCTTTAGCTAGTTTAATTTGTTTAATTGATTCGCCTGACCTCTTGGCCTTGTTGCTTCTACACATTGCGACGACCTTTGAATTGGGATTGCACGGTAAGTGATGTGGTACCTATTATTCTTGTTTTCTTGATACAATCCCTGGTCGTGCTATACGCTCTACCTTAGTATTTCATGTCGTGAGAGTGTATTTGGTAGCAGATTGCGTGGTTGCCATAGCAACTACGTTCTGTTATTCACGTTATTTGTGCTTAGTATCTGAGCACGTGTAATTTATTGAACTACTAATTGATACCTGGTGTATCACCTTTTCTTTTCATTTTTCTTGTGATTTATTGGCTAATTTAGTCAAGTCACAAAGGTCTATTGGCTGGAATAATAAGGAGATTGAGACAAAAATTCAAGGTTGTGAAGGGAAAGGCAGACTTACATTGGGTGGTAACTTCTGTGTTTTCTGTTTCATATCATTATGCCTGCACGTGCTGTGTTGTTGCCGCGAATGTTACGAAAAGGGGAGCTGCAGTACGAACTGCAAGTCCGCGGCTTGGTATCAACCGGTTCCATGGAGGGTGACGTTGCCTTGCTTCAGGCTTCCCTGGATTCTGCTGTAAAACCAGGTGACATGAACATCCAAGTGGGTGAGTCAGTGAATTACCTTTCAGTTTCAGTTAGTGAATTGTTAGTCTTTTTTAAATCAGCTTAAAGAATGCAATCCATCTGACTATCAGTTGAGAAGGCTAAAGGCTCGAACTAATCACCTTATCAACAGGGTTCAGGATTTAATTTCCCTTGGGCCTGAAGGAGAGTTGATATCCCAGTGTACTCCCTTGTTGACTTCTGTCATCAACATTTCTGTGGAACTTGATTTAATGATTAGTACCAAAAAGGTTGGTCAATTGTCGTTGAATGATGAAATTGAGAATAATGAAGGTAATTGCTTTGGTCAAGCTAATGAGAATATTTCTCCCCAAAACGTAACTAATCCGTGCTCATCTCATTGCTGTGGGCTAAGTCCTGTGCTAGAGAATTTGTTGGTTAGGTCATGTTCGGCCCCAAACTCTATTAAAGATCTCTCTGAGGATGTAAAACATGGAGAGGAGTCTAGGCACTCCAGGTATCCTCCTCCCTCTGTTTCAAGTAGGGCTAATAATTTTACTACTGATCGTGTCATCTCTTCTTCATCAAATAAGGGGTATGCTTATGCATCTAGGGATCTACTGAGGAAATGTTCAACCTAACCTCTGAGCATGGCCTTCTATCTCTATTTACTTGTGTAAAACGTTAGGTGTGGAATTGTGTGCTGTGATGTGTTGGGCTCTTTCATTATTATTAGCTGAGGTCTGTTACCTTGACATTGTTGATAGTATATATTTATTTGGCCTTATTACCTTTTACTAACCACTGTTATTTTCATGTGGGTAACTGTACCTTGATTGTTGATATTTGATGATGGGGTGTGCACATCATGATTTCTTGAAAATTTATTTAATCTGTGATGTAGCTGTGCGTTTTGGTGTGTTTTTTAATTTGAAATTAATTAATATTATCTGACTTATTATTGCGATTTCTTAAATTTGGTTTAATTTGCCAACTTCTAATGTGTAGTGAGCTTGATGTGTGCCGTTATACGCATCCACTCTTGTGTCATCAGGTCTGGGTTATGTCACAATTAATTAGTGATATGTTTTCGCCCTCGTGTGGAATTGGATATGAATACCATTTACCTTGTATGACTCTATCGTTACTGACCTGGTTAATGTTTTGTTTTATTCCTTGTGTCAACTGTTTATTGGGCAATTACCATCTTGGTTGAGTCATGTGGATCAGTATTTGATTGGGATGACTTATTGGTCTCGTACCTAAGCCTTAGTGTTTTTACTGGTTTTCCCTGTCTTAATTATTGCTTGCATGTGTTCTGCTATTTCTGATGTGTTGAAGCCCACTTACTTATTGGAAGGTGTCGATTGGTTGTGAGGTATTTATCAGGTGTCTGGGACACTTCAAGTTTCTCTAATCATACTTTGTTTTGTTGTGTATTGATTAATTTAGCTGGCATTTTATTAATTTCTGTTTTGATGTCATCCTGGGGTGAACATTATTTAGTGTTTGATGTTTCTCATGCCTGACTGTCACTGGCATTGTTATTGTGCACCCTCGTGGTAATTATGTATCTGATTCATGTGATCTGGTTCCTTTCTTCCTCTCTTCATGCATTGCCTGTTGATCCGACGTCCTCTAGTGTTTAACCTTTGTCTGTAAAGCCCATGTTATGTTTACCTGCCACTCAAAGGCATTTTCTCTCAGTGGTTCTTATAATGTCTCTTGACATGGTTGATGTCATCTTGCCGTGTTATTGGATTTGATACTTAGGTATGGGACTAAATAGCAAATCCTCTAGCTGGTACTGGAATCCTACTAATGATGGTTTATGGGGGCCATTTGCGGTGTAACTGTCTTCTTCAAGGACTCTTGGGCATTTCCATCGACTCGACTTCTATTCCGCTACTTATATTTTATTTACCTCGTCCCCTGGGGAATATTGGGGGAGGTGCCTGTTTTGCTGTGGAGCGACAGTGTGATCTTGACATCACCTATTTATAGACCGGGTAATGCCGAGGTTCTGCAAAGGACAACTGTGGTATATGTAGTTTGGGTCCTTGCTCGTTATTTCCCTGTTGGTTCTTCTAATCGAAGGATTTTATTTGCCTTTTTTAAAATTGGTTGGATGTTCCATGGTGGGATGAATTGTATCTCTGATTCGGTGAAGTAGGCTAGTTACCTGATTCCAGATTGTGTTCCCTCCTGAGTTTCTGCTATCCCTATTTCTATCCTGTTTGATCTGATGTTTGATAGCTTGGCGTTAATTGTTGATCTGTTGTGATGACAAACTTATTGAGCTCTCTTCATCTATTAGTACTAGTGGTCTCCAACTGATCGTGCCTATTTGCCTCGCTATGAATTGTTTACCATTTCTATCTTGGATTTTACTTGTTTGATATCCTGTTCTAGGATACATGAAACATAATTATTAATTGTGGATTGATTTCTTGTCCTTATTCTTATTCAACTAGGTGATGTAGTTGTGGAGGAAAGTTGAACCTGTGTTAGTTGAAAAATTATTTAATGTTCGGGTGTGTCAATTATGTTCTAGTGTTTTGAAGTTGTGGTATAGTCTACTGTTAGGTGTTCTTGCCATCTTGAAAAGGGGAAGTATAAGGGTAGTTGTGTTAAGTGATTTCATCCTGTGGAAGTATTGAATATTCGTGTGGACTTCACGTTGTAAGGTGCTCTGGTACCCTGCCTATTCATTGCTGCTATCATCATTTTCTAAGGAGTCTGGAGGGAAATTATTACTTATTTTCCGGTATAGTGTTTATGAGAGTTGTAGATTCATGTAATGTACTTAGAGTTTTACTTCTTCCGTCCGTTATGGTGAAGTGATGTTGAGATAGTTAAAGGATTCATGACCTAAGGAGTGTACCTCCTTTTGACCTTATGGTATGGTTTCTGATCCTTGTGTATTGGTGAAGTTTTGAATTATGGGTTTGATTTTGAGAATTATGTTGGGGTGGCATTATGGTTTCGTTGAGAGGTGACTGTGTTCCTCTGAAGTCATGATGGTGTTATTGCGGTTGTTGTGATGATATTGGGGTGGGCACTCTGTGATTTGTGAGATGCTGTCGAGGATTTGTATGTCCTTTACCTTCGTGGCTGACACATCGGCACTGGTGGTCATTTGAGTAGTGATGTATTGTTGTTATTTGAGTTACTTATTATGTGGGTTGTTGTAGTATGGACATCTGGAGGAGGTTGTACATTGCCTTTTTATTTTTCTCTTGGTGTCAAAGGTGGATTTGGTGAAAACTCATTTTATGTATCTACAACTCATTTTGGGAAAAATTCTTAACTATGTGTTTATTTCGGGTCTGTCACCTCACTTGTGGTTCAACTTCTTATATTCTCTGCCATATCCTGTTCACCTGTGGACATCTTCCTTATGCTTGTGGATTTAAGCGTTCATTTTAAGTAACCTGCCTATCTAAGGCCTTCTATAATGGGAGTCTCATCTGAATGATGTCGTTGGTATGGTAAGTTATCGTTCTGTTATGAAGAAGAATAAGTATGGGATTATTCTGCTCATGCACTCGGTACTGCAGTCATCGATCCTCTACCTGCATATGGGGGCTTGTAGAAGGAGTATGTGATTTCAGAATAGTGTTGTCTCCCGTCCTTCTCCTGGTCATTTTCTGTCCCGGTGTAGGTGTTCATATTGTATGTTAATTGTCTGGTAATCGCTGATAGTTCGGTTGTTGATGACCCACCTTACGCGTACCCTACATCTGAATTATACATATGTCTCCAACTGTAATTAACCTTTTACCATGGCTCTGAACATTGATATCTTCTACTCTAGTTTATTTTTCTATACTAAGCATGTTTGTTCCGTGTCCTTCTATTTATTCTTGTTCTAGTCATTCACCCTCTCTTTGGAATGAGATTATGTGTACTGGGGTATGGAAGTTGATCCTGAGTAAGTGTTGAGTAATTGTTGATTTCTGAACTAGAAATGAGTTCAAAAGAAATTTTGGTGGGGGACTATGTAATTCTACTTGTTTGCTGGCCCTTGATTTCACCGAGATGTATATGTGTGTTAAATTTAACTGTATTGTAATGTTATTTCCTCCTTATTCTTGCTGTTGGCATGATTATTGATTGGGTGTTGTCTAGTTATTTATGTAATATTCCTTGATCTGGAGTTCATGCCTCTATGGTAAAGGAAACTGATGATAAGGAGATTAGTGTGGAAACGTCACTTAAGGATTATGTAGAATTCGGTGCACTGACTTATCTCTTGAAGATGTTTGTGTTTCCTAGTTATCTTATTTAATCTTTTCCTTTCTTCTCCTTGTATTTTATCTTATTAATTAATGTGTTAATACCTTACTATTCAGAAAGTCATGCCTTTTTCCTACGTAAGAGAAAACCCCAAAACAAGTTCCAGAGAATTTTTTATGCTACTCTTAAAATTATTGTAAGACCTGTCTTCTCAGCGTAGTGTGTTCCTGAGGTTTAATTGTGTTACAAAGAACTTGAGTACTCATGTACTACTCGTATTAGGTCAATCGCTTCGGAATTAAGTGAACATTTCAAGGAAGATTGTAATGTAAAAAAAAAGAACTTAAAGGAATCTTAACGAACTGTGGGGGAGCTGTAGCACTTGGTTTGGCATGTGTGTTCATGTGCCTCTACTCGCTTCGTGACATGTGAGTGTTGGTTGTTGGAGGAAATCAAATTTTCTTATATATAATTGTAATTTTCATCGGGCCTGCTCGTCATGCCCCACCCCTTGTAGATCTTTTCGAGGGGGAGGCTGTAATGGAGTTGTATTACTCCATTACCTTAGAACTACATATATTGGATTCCATTTATATAGTTTAATATTATGTTGTGCGTGTCCACGAATTAAGAGTTCGAGATACCTTGGTCCCTTCTCGGATTTGCGCATGGGGAGCCATCTTGCGGTGGACTTGGTTATAGAAACACGAGGTGGCTAGTGTGTGCTGCGATCTGTCTGCGAAACGTGAAGTTTACCTGGCGAGGCACCGTGCTCGACAATGATGTCTGAGCGTTTTTGTTTTTTTTAATTCTTGGGACTGAATTGAAGAGACGCTCTGAAGCTAAGCTCTTGGTTGTGGTTTAACGACAAGTTAATTATTCAAGAAAAGAAGATGTTGGTGAATTTCGATCCGGGTTAAAGGATTTCCACCTGAGCCTTAGGCTCGTAGTTTGGTTTGTCATTTGAAAAGATTATTCACTTCTAACTAGCCGACCTCGTAAGTAGATTCATATGTACTTCTGAACTGGGTTGATATCGCCGAAGAAACTACTAATCATGACGTTTGAAGACATGGAGAAAATTTATGGCTATGATATCTGTGAAATGGAATATTTAATGTTTCGGACATTTGTTTTGAGTATTTAAAGTGAAGGACTTTTCCTACTGGTCTGGTTATGAGCTTGTAAAATTCAATCTAGATTTGGGGTTTCAAGGTTCTATGGTAACTATGATATTAATTTTAACTTTTGGTTCTGTTACTTAAGATTTCATGCGCATGAAGCAAGTTTTTATATTTGGGGAGCTCCTCGCTAAACTAAATATGTATGTAGTATCGATGCAACCTAATTCATTTTTCTTATTTCCCTTTTAATAATAATAATAATATAATTTTCTGATTACTAAATTTTTCAAACCTATTCGAGGGTGTTAGGTAATGTTTGAATATTGTTAAGATGAAAACTTTTCTTTGGGCTACTCGGTACTGGCGTAGCCATTTTGAATTACGGTGACTCTGTTTTGTTTCTGTACGATGTAATAGAATGCACACGTGGGTGGGCGTTGTCCTGTTGCCTGTGACAGGCGAGGATCTGAGTTGATTATTGACGGCTAGAACCGTGTGATGTAATGGTCTTGATTTTGTCGCCTTGTGGTGGCCCGGTTGCTGTTTGGTGATATTCAAGTGATTTAAGTTTCGGTTTCTGAGGTAATGTTCTCTTAGTTAATCCTTCTTGTGGATTATGTACCTTCATTTGGATTATTTCTTGAAGATTACTGAAGTAATATGGGGTTGGTAGAGTATGACCGAGATTGTCATTGGAGAAGTTTTCATCTTCAAGACTGTAACTGAGAATTTATAGCTTTTAATTGTCATTTGATTCTCTTTAATTAATGCATCGACCTTGATGGTTTAATTTTCAGTTAATTTTCCCTTTTAATTGATCCAGTTGCAACATTTAAATTTTTAATCAATTGTAGTTTGAGAGGTCGGTTATTTTTCTTTTGAAGATTTGTTAATTAAAGTTTTCTTTTCTTTCAAATTTATTCCGTAGTTATTATTCCAGCCTTTAGCTAGTTTAATTTGTTTAATTGATTCGCCTGACCTCTTGGCCTTGTTGCTTCTACACATTGCGACGACCTTTGAATTGGGATTGCACGGTAAGTGATGTGGTACCTATTATTCTTGTTTTCTTGATACAATCCCTGGTCGTGCTATACGCTCTACCTTAGTATTTCTTGTTGTGAGATTTTCAAATGAAGTTGACCGAAACGTAATACAGATGTCGGGTTTGAACCATTTTGTGGGGACAGTAGAATACATCCAGGGTATCCTCTTCGTGTCGTAAGAGGCGACAAAAGGGACCCCAAAGACTCTTAACTTGAGAGCGTGGGTTTGCGACCACGGGGCTCTTAGCTGAGTCTTGACATTCTTTCTACTTACTTGTGCCAGATTCCTCACTTTTTCTATCGCATTCGACCTTCCTTGATCAAATCTTGTTTTTTTCCGACCCCGACGGTATTAGAAGAGTCGAAACTTTGGGAGTCTTTCATTTTCACGAACTTCGTGACCTTTGTCTTTCTTTGGCCAATACCACAATTTTTCGAAGTGTCGGATGTTTCAAAATTTCCCCTCTGATTAGTGTTAAAAGTGGATGGTTGCCCAATAGTACTTCCTCTTAAAACAATAATCACCATCACCACTTTGTACTACTCAGCTGCACGGGTTATCCATAAACTAGTTAGAGTAGCTAAAAACACCATTCTTGTTATACACGAGAAGAGTATTTTTGCCCCAGAACCCAAAGAATTTACCATCTCAATGGATAACAACAGCGTACGGCCAGTATCCAGTATTCGGGAGATAATTTGTTCGAACTCCAGTGTCGGCAGTCCTGAAAATGGTTTTCCATTTTCACACCCAGGAAAATGCTGGGGCTGTACCTTAATTAAGGCCACGGCCGCTTCCTTCCCACTCCTAGCCCTTTCCTGTCGCATCGTTGCCATAAGACCTATCTGTGTCGGTGCGACGTAAAGCAACTAGTAAAAAGGAAAAAAAAGATAACAGCGAACACAATTTAATGCACTCAACTCAAGTGGCATTCAGTCTTTGTCAACATGCTGAAGTAACCACTTAGAAACGCAGTACCCGTTACTACTTAATAAAGGAAATGCTCAAGGAAATTTACTACAATTGTCTTTAAATACTTTTAAGTTCAATATATATATTCATTATATAACAGAGCCACTTTACAGATTTCTATGTTTCCGTCATTGAGATTACGTAATTTGACGGACGATATTGATTAGAAACAGGGTCAGATAAAGTAATATATACGTGAAAGAGTATACACGAGCACTTTTCCTGATTCTTGTTTCTCAAAAGAATGAAATTTAGGTTCTATTAATTATCTTCCTATTCAAATAGCTGTGAATGCATTCATGTCATTTACGAGTTGTACAGTTATATTTACATGAACAATAGATGCCCAGTTAAATTCTGCATGAGAAATAGTTGTTCGTTTGTTTTCTTTTTGTTCAATATTCGGTGCCTAAATCCTCTAAATTCGAATTCACTTGCCTTTGGTTACGTTCACTTAAAGACCCAATATGGCGGCTCCATAAGTAGCATTCGTGACTTGACCTCCCTATACAGACCTTGTGCCAAACTGGAAATTGTGTTGCTATCTGTTGTGAGAAACCTGAACTATCTCGCGCTACTTCGTTCTTTCAAATAAAAACTGGAGTCATGAGTAGTCTATAAAATGTAAAATAACACTATTTTGGGCTGTAATTAATAAATAACTCATGCCTTAATATCTATCACAGTAACTTACATGGCATTACATTTAAATAATAATTTATTAATATGTAAGTAGTGCCAATATCTCGAATATACGTCTCGCACGGCGCATTCAGCCTTGAAAGATATCATTTAAGAAGAATGGAACTTAGGCAAAGTAATATTAGATGTCATCAAACACGGATGTCATCCATTAATACTGTATACTTGTGATATATCTCTTCGTTACTATATATGTTGAGAAAAGTGCTTATAATGTAACGTTAACACAATTTAACACAAATGCTCCAATTTATTTACATAAAACAAGTTTACAATTCACTGCACTGACCAAGAGATACATTGTACGCCATGATCTACACCACAACCGAAGATTACACAAACAAGATAAACAGTGTTGTGTCACTTGTAATGTTCATAGATATGCCAGTAAGATATGACCGGCAGTCCATGGAATAAATGTGGTTCCGTAACATCCTCCCACCTTGCAATTGTTATTTTCAATTGCAAAATACTCCGTACCACAACTGAAACACAAACACATAACACAATAAATAAATGAACACAAAAGCAAGGTCACATCAAGAGTATTCACAAATCAAGTCTTGATGGCACTTTAATTCTCCGCCCCCCTTTTGATAATTTGAATTCTTCATGTGGAGGCTTTGTCTCAGGCGAAGTGATAGTCACAGTCTCAGACTAGTTCCAATCCTCTGGAGTTGTGTGCACCTCCAATGGATAGAGACGCTGGAGTGGTCTGATCAGCTCTCCCTCAGATGTCTTCAGTTTGGCTACTCTTGCTACTTCATCCTTCCCTGGATACACTTCCACGACGACCGCGAGGGACCAGTTGATGCGTTTTTTGGAATCTGCTCCTATCAATACCACATCTCCCACCTTGATGCTGTTGGTCTTCCTCTGGCCGTGGTGAACTAGGAGCGCCAAATATTCATTCCTGAATCTTTGTCGTAGGTCCTCACGTAGTTTCTGGAGGTACCTACATCGTTTAACATAGTCAACCTTTTCAATACAAAAAGTTATATTTTATTTATAACATGTATTTGTACTTGGAACTAGTTTCGACGCTGTGTTTGCGTCATCATCAGCCAAAATGGGAAACAGGCAAGCATGTAGGCATTTATGTTACACAAGGCGTTACATTAAACAATACACATCTTACAAGGAGATAAAAACAGGGACGAATATAGGAAACAAATGAATCGTTGAGAAAACAAAAGTTATACAAATTAAAAATAACCTTAACCACACATCTTGCAGTGCAAAAGTGTTCTTCTTGAATGATTCCTGAATGTAAAACACACGCGCACACATTTCTGAGGAGCCAGCAGGCAGGACAAAGTAAAGTGAAACCTTAAGAGTTCTTCTGAGAAGAGTTCATCATTTTTCTATGTTCCGACTAACTAATGAAGTCTCCCTTGAGTTCCTGATAAACATATACAACAGGAAATTCTCCTTCACTCTCCACACTAGCTATAAAGAACAACGGTAAAATTTTAAATATTGCGTAGAGACGTGAAAGCATGATTTTGAACATGATATAACTCCTTCAGATAACCCAGTTTTTACACAAGGTGTTACATTAATTAATACACGTCTTACGAGGAGACAAAAACAGGGACGAATGTGGAAACACATGCATCGTTGAGAAAGCAAAGTTATACATATTAAAAATAAGCTTAACCACACAACTTGCAGTGCGAAAATATTTGCCTTGAATGATTCCTGAATACAAAACGCACGCGCACACACTTCTAAAGAGCCAGCAGGCAGGAAAAAGTAAGGTGAAACCTTGAGAGTTCTTCTGAGAAGAGTTCATCATTCTTTCTATGATCTGACTAACTAATGAAGTCTCCCTTGAGTTCCTGATAAACATACACAACAGGAAAATTAAACAATACACATCTTACAAGGAGATAAAAAACAGGGAAAGTTATACATATTAAAAATAACCTTAACCACATATCTTGTAGTGCGAAAATATTCGTCTTGAATGATTCCTGAATACAAAACACACGCGCATACATTTCTGAAGAGCCAGGAGGCAGGAAAAAGTAAAGTGAAACCTTAAGAGTTCTTCTGAGAAGAGTTCATCATTTTTTCTATGTTCCGACTAACTAATGAAGTCTCCCTTGAGTTCCTGATAAACATACACAACAGGAAATTCTTCTTCACTCTCAACAATAGCTATAAAGATCAACGGTAAATTTCATTTTAAATATTGTGTAGAGACGTGAAGCATGATCTTGAATATAATATAACTCCTTCATTTAACCCAATTTTTTACACAAGGTGTTATATTAAACAATCCACATCTTACGAGGAGATAAAAACAGGGACGAATGTAGAAACAAATGCATTTTTGAGAAAGCAAAAATTATACATATTAAAATAAGCTTAACCACACAACTTGCAGTGCGAAAATATTTGTCTTGAATGAATCCTGAATACAAGATGCACGCACACACTTTCTAAAGAGCCAGCAGGCAGGAAAAGGTAAGGTGAAACCTTAAGAGTTCTTCTGAGAAGAGTTCATCATTCTTTCTATGTTCCAACTAACTAAAGAAGTCTCCCTTGAGTTCCTGATAAACATACACAACAGGAAATTCTCTTTAACTCTCAACAATAGCTATAAAAGAGCAACGGTAAATTGTATTTTAAATACTGTGCAGAGATGTGGAAGCATGATCTTGAACATGATATAACTTCTTCATTTAACCACCTTTGAAAATTTCTCTCTATATTACATAGCTTCATTAACAACCATTCTGTAGATGCACAAATTAATCTTGTAATCTTCATAGGTCCGGTATTCAGCTTGACAAGAATATAAAATAGGTATTAAGGAATACATTGTTGAGAGTTTGGAGGTTGACTGTGCCAGTATTGGTGATGTATTGTTGCAGCGTTACGTGTAGGGTGGGGGCAGGTTTCTATGATGTTTATTGCGGGACATAAGGCGGTAAAGCTATGGCGTGAGATGAAGAGGAACAGAGCGTGTTGGATAGTTTAGGTCTGGGCAGCGGCCGTTGTTGGATTAGGAGGGGAGAGGGGAGGAGGGGTGGAAGGGGGGGAAGTATGGAGGGTGATGTGGTGAAAGTGTGTGGCGTGACAAAGTATTATGCATGATTTGAAAGACAGATCTGTTTTTCGGGATATTCATGTTTTTGAAAAATTCAATGAGAAAGTCGAATAGGATCTTTGGTTTCTCTGAGATATCATTTAAGTTTAGGTTGGGATTGAAATATTGGTCTAAATGAATATAGAGGTTTTCAGTGACGTCTAGGAAAGAACCTTTGTTTAGAATATCTAATACTTCAAGATCTTGATTTATTTCAGTAAAGTTGTGCTTAAATTCTTTTATATGTAGGCCGACCGCGGAAAAACGGTTGTGTTTTATGGCATTGACATGTTCTGCATATCTGATTTTAAAGCTGCGTCCTGTTTGCCCTAGGTAAGAACTTTTGCAGTCTTGGCAAGAAAACCTATATACACCTGATTTAGAAAAAGGACTACTTTTATTTATTGATGAAGAGTTGTGTAGGATCTCTGTGCTTCTATTGTTAGTATGAAAGGCTATTTTAACGTTGTGTTTTTTAAAAACGTTAGTGACGTTGTAAATTTCTTTATTGAAGGTAAATGTGGAAAGCGTGGCAGTGCTAGTATTGTCTTTTATTAGGGTGGTTTTTGGGCGGTGTCTGAATTTATTGATTATTCTTTCAATAAAGGATTCATTATATCCATTGAATTTTGCTATAGAGCGAATGGTGTTCAATTCTTTATTTAAGTTTTTTCTTGACATTGGAATTTTGAATGCTCGGTCTACTAAGCTATTATATGTAGCCGCTTTGTGTGTTTGGGGGTGTAGTGAGTCATTTCTTATAGTAGTGGCCGTTTGAGTGGGCTTTCTATAGATACTATATGTGAACGAAGAGGGGTGCCTGTTGATTGTTAGGTCTAGGAAGTTGATGGAGTTGTTTGTCTCTGATTCTAAGGTAAATTTAATGTCATGATCAATATTATTAAGGTTTTTGAGGGTGGAAGGCGCGTCTATGGAGCGTTCATCTAGGATTATAAATGTGTCATCGACGTACCTAGCCCAAAATTGGATATTAGCAAATTTGATGTTATTGTCGATGGCGGTGTGCTCTAGGAAATCAAGGTAGATCTCTGCTAAAATTCCTGAGGCTGGTGAACCCATAGCCAAACCATCTTGTTTGTAAATGATCTTATCGAATGTGAAGTAGTTATTGTTAATTAGTAATCTTAATATGGTCATAAAGTCTTGAACTTCTAGTTTACTTAGTTGATTGTTAGCAAGTAAGTTCTTTTCGATGATCGGGAATAGTGAGTTGGTGTTTATACTGGGATACATGTTGACTATATCAAAGGAGTGCATTGAATGATATGGTTGAAGCTTGAAACTGTTTAGTTTGTTCACTAATTCTACAGTGTTCCTGATGGATTTATTTGATGAGAATTTATAATGTTTATTAAGAAATTGTTGGATAAATTGAGATAATTTATACAAGGGGCTTGGTCTGTAGTTTATTATGGGTCGAATAGGGACACCGGTTTTGTGGATTTTGGGTAGTGCTTTAGCTGTTGGTAGGCCTGGGTTCATAGTAATTAACTTTTGTTTTTCTTGTTCAGTGAGGAGAAAAGATGTGCTCTTTAGAATTTGTTTCAGTTGCCTTTGAATTGATTGTGTTGGGTCCTTCTTAACTATTGAAAAGGATTCATTATCTAAGAAAGTTTTGGTTTTTTGAATGTAATCTGTTTTATCCATAATGACTGTTGTGTTGCCTTTGTCGGCCTTGGTAATGATGAGGTGGTTGTCTTTGACTTTCTTTTTAAGATTGAGAATTTGTTTTCTTTCAGTAAGAGAGTCTTTGTTGATTTTGGTGATAGGGGTCGCAGTACGGTTTTTTGAGAAAAAACTTTTGTTTAATTGTTTTTTTACGTCCATTCTGAGTTCGTCTTGTAGTTCGTATGGCATTTTGCTGATAGCAACTTCTGATTCAACTACGAGTTTGGAGGCTGTAAGGGCCGAGTTGAAACAAGGCCAGTTGTGCTTTGGACCTTTCGAAAGAATTCTTATATCGTCCTCATTTAAGTTGGTGGTGGAGAGATTAATTACTGGAGGGTGGAATTGTTGTAGATTGTCATTAACGAGGTTAGGTTTGCTGTTAGGTTTTGGAGGGGAGTTGCTGTGTTTTTCCTTATTTTTAAGTGCTACAAGTTTTTTCTCTAGTGTTATCTGTTTTTTGGACAAAATATTGAACAACTTGATTTGGACTTCATCTTGAAAAAGATTCCACTGAGCATTTGAAAGTAAGGTGGCTGCCTCTAAGTGAGTTTCATATAAGCGATGATTTAAAAACGACTTTTTCTTATAGAGAAATTTTAGTTCATTTTCTAACCAAAGTTTGTTTGTCCTAACCTGAACATCTTGTTGATGGGGAGGAACAAAACGTTGTTTCGTGACGCTTTTTAAAAAATTAGGGGTTAAATTCTGTGTAATGCACTGTTTGATAAATGCTATATCCTTGCCTATTTTCCCAATTTTGATTTTTAAGCCCAAGTAATGATAGGCTAACGACTTTGCCTGGTTGGCTGCTTCATTTAAACCTAAGAATTTCATTTTTTGTCCGTATTGAACTGAGAAGGATGATAGGAAAAACTTAAAACGGTCCACCTTTTCAATACAAAAAGTTATATTTTATTTATAACATGTATTTGTACTTGGAACTAGTTTCGACGCTGTGTTTGCGTCATCATCAGCCAAAATGGGAAACAGGCAAGCATGTAGGCATTTATGTTACACAAGGCGTTACATTAAACAATACACATCTTACAAGGAGATAAAAACAGGGACGAATATAGGAAACAAATGAATCGTTGAGAAAACAATCGCACTGCAAGTTGTGTGGTTAAGCTTATTTTTAATATGTATAACTTTGCTTTCTCAACGATGCATGTGTTTCCACATTCGTCCCTGTTTTTGTCTCCTCGTAAGACGTGTATTAATTAATGTAACACCTTGTGTAAAAACTGGGTTATCTGAAGGAGTTATATCATGTTCAAAATCATGCTTTCACGTGTCTACGCAATATTTAAAATTTTACCGTTGTTCTTTATAGCTAGTGTGGAGAGTGAAGGAGAATTTCCTGTTGTATATGTTTATCAGGAACTCAAGGGAGACTTCATTAGTTAGTCGGAACATAGAAAAATGATGAACTCTTCTCAGAAGAACTCTTAAGGTTTCACTTTACTTTGTCCTGCCTGCTGGCTCCTCAGAAATGTGTGCGCGTGTGTTTTACATTCAGGAATCATTCAAGAAGAACACTTTTGCACTGCAAGATGTGTGGTTAAGGTTATTTTTAATTTGTATAACTTTTGTTTTCTCAACGATTCATTTGTTTCCTATATTCGTCCCTGTTTTTATCTCCTTGTAAGATGTGTATTGTTTAATGTAACGCCTTGTGTAACATAAATGCCTACATGCTTGCCTGTTTCCCATTTTGGCTGATGATGACGCAAACACAGCGTCGAAACTAGTTCCAAGTACAAATACATGTTATAAATAAAATATAACTTTTTGTATTGAAAAGGTGGACCGTTTTAAGTTTTTCCTATCATCCTTCTCAGTTCAATACGCACAAAAAATGAAATTCTTAGGTTTAAATGAAGCAGCCAACCAGGCAAAGTCGTTAGCCTATCATTACTTGGGCTTAAAAATCAAAATTGGGAAAATAGGCAAGGATATAGCATTTATCAAACAGTGCATTACACAGAATTTAACCCCTAATTTTTTAAAAAGCGTCACGAAACAACGTTTTGTTCCTCCCCATCAACAAGATGTTCAGGTTAGGACAAACAAACTTTGGTTAGAAAATGAACTAAAATTTCTCTATAAGAAAAAGTCGTTTTTAAATCATCGCTTATATGAAACTCACTTAGAGGCAGCCACCTTACTTTCAAATGCTCAGTGGAATCTTTTTCAAGATGAAGTCCAAATCAAGTTGTTCAATATTTTGTCCAAAAAACAGATAACACTAGAGAAAAAACTTGTAGCACTTAAAAATAAGGAAAAACACAGCAACTCCCCTCCAAAACCTAACAGCAAACCTAACCTCGTTAATGACAATCTACAACAATTCCACCCTCCAGTAATTAATCTCTCCACCACCAACTTAAATGAGGACGATATAAGAATTCTTTCGAAAGGTCCAAAGCACAACTGGCCTTGTTTCAACTCGGCCCTTACAGCCTCCAAACTCGTAGTTGAATCAGAAGTTGCTATCAGCAAAATGCCATACGAACTACAAGACGAACTCAGAATGGACGTAAAAAAACAATTAAACAAAAGTTTTTTCTCAAAAAACCGTACTGCGACCCCTATCACCAAAATCAACAAAGACTCTCTTACTGAAAGAAAACAAATTCTCAATCTTAAAAAGAAAGTCAAAGACAACCACCTCATCATTACCAAGGCCGACAAAGGCAACACAACAGTCATTATGGATAAAACAGATTACATTCAAAAAACCAAAACTTTCTTAGATAATGAATCCTTTTCAATAGTTAAGAAGGACCCAACACAATCAATTCAAAGGCAACTGAAACAAATTCTAAAGAGCACATCTTTTCTCCTCACTGAACAAGAAAAACAAAAGTTAATTACTATGAACCCAGGCCTACCAACAGCTAAAGCACTACCCAAAATCCACAAAACCGGTGTCCCTATTCGACCCATAATAAACTACAGACCAAGCCCCTTGTATAAATTATCTCAATTTATCCAACAATTTCTTAATAAACATTATAAATTCTCATCAAATAAATCCATCAGGAACACTGTAGAATTAGTGAACAAACTAAACAGTTTCAAGCTTCAACCATATCATTCAATGCACTCCTTTGATATAGTCAACATGTATCCCAGTATAAACACCAACTCACTATTCCCGATCATCGAAAAGAACTTACTTGCTAACAATCAACTAAGTAAACTAGAAGTTCAAGACTTTATGACCATATTAAGATTACTAATTAACAATAACTACTTCACATTCGATAAGATCATTTACAAACAAGATGGTTTGGCTATGGGTTCACCAGCCTCAGGAATTTTAGCAGAGATCTACCTTGATTTCCTAGAGCACACCGCCATCGACAATAACATCAAATTTGCTAATATCCAATTTTGGGCTAGGTACGTCGATGACACATTTATAATCCTAGATGAACGCTCCATAGACGCGCCTTCCACCCTCAAAAACCTTAATAATATTGATCATGACATTAAATTTACCTTAGAATCAGAGACAAACAACTCCATCAACTTCCTAGACCTAACAATCAACAGGCACCCCTCTTCGTTCACATATAGTATCTATAGAAAGCCCACTCAAACGGCCACTACTATAAGAAATGACTCACTACACCCCCAAACACACAAAGCGGCTACATATAATAGCTTAGTAGACCGAGCATTCAAAATTCCAATGTCAAGAAAAAACTTAAATAAAGAATTGAACACCATTCGCTCTATAGCAAAATTCAATGGATATAATGAATCCTTTATTGAAAGAATAATCAATAAATTCAGACACCGCCCAAAAACCACCCTAATAAAAGACAATACTAGCACTGCCACGCTTTCCACATTTACCTTCAATAAAGAAATTTACAACGTCACTAACGTTTTTAAAAAACACAACGTTAAAATAGCCTTTCATACTAACAATAGAAGCACAGAGATCCTACACAACTCTTCATCAATAAATAAAAGTAGTCCTTTTTCTAAATCAGGTGTATATAGGTTTTCTTGCCAAGACTGCAAAAGTTCTTACCTAGGGCAAACAGGACGCAGCTTTAAAATCAGATATGCAGAACATGTCAATGCCATAAAACACAACCGTTTTTCCGCGGTCGGCCTACATATAAAAGAATTTAAGCACAACTTTACTGAAATAAATCAAGATCTTGAAGTATTAGATATTCTAAACAAAGGTTCTTTCCTAGACGTCACTGAAAACCTCTATATTCATTTAGACCAATATTTCAATCCCAACCTAAACTTAAATGATATCTCAGAGAAACCAAAGATCCTATTCGACTTTCTCATTGAATTTTTCAAAAACATGAATATCCCGAAAAACAGATCTGTCTTTCAAATCATGCATAATACTTTGTCACGCCACACACTTTCACCACATCACCCTCCATACTTCCCCCCCTTCCACCCCTCCTCCCCTCTCCCCTCCTAATCCAACAACGGCCGCTGCCCAGACCTAAACTATCCAACACGCTCTGTTCCTCTTCATCTCACGCCATAGCTTTACCGCCTTATGTCCCGCAATAAACATCATAGAAACCTGCCCCCACCCTACACGTAACGCTGCAACAATACATCACCAATACTGGCACAGTCAACCTCCAAACTCTCAACAATGTATTCCTTAATACCTATTTTATATTCTTGTCAAGCTGAATACCGGACCTATGAAGATTACAAGATTAATTTGTGCATCTACAGAATGGTTGTTAATGAAGCTATGTAATATAGAGAGAAATTTTCAAAGGTGGTTAAATGAAGAAGTTATATCATGTTCAAGATCATGCTTCCACATCTCTGCACAGTATTTAAAATACAATTTACCGTTGCTCTTTTATAGCTATTGTTGAGAGTTAAAGAGAATTTCCTGTTGTGTATGTTTATCAGGAACTCAAGGGAGACTTCTTTAGTTAGTTGGAACATAGAAAGAATGATGAACTCTTCTCAGAAGAACTCTTAAGGTTTCACCTTACCTTTTCCTGCCTGCTGGCTCTTTAGAAAGTGTGTGCGTGCATCTTGTATTCAGGATTCATTCAAGACAAATATTTTCGCACTGCAAGTTGTGTGGTTAAGCTTATTTTAATATGTATAATTTTTGCTTTCTCAAAAATGCATTTGTTTCTACATTCGTCCCTGTTTTTATCTCCTCGTAAGATGTGGATTGTTTAATATAACACCTTGTGTAAAAAATTGGGTTAAATGAAGGAGTTATATTATATTCAAGATCATGCTTCACGTCTCTACACAATATTTAAAATGAAATTTACCGTTGATCTTTATAGCTATTGTTGAGAGTGAAGAAGAATTTCCTGTTGTGTATGTTTATCAGGAACTCAAGGGAGACTTCATTAGTTAGTCGGAACATAGAAAAAATGATGAACTCTTCTCAGAAGAACTCTTAAGGTTTCACTTTACTTTTTCCTGCCTCCTGGCTCTTCAGAAATGTATGCGCGTGTGTTTTGTATTCAGGAATCATTCAAGACGAATATTTTCGCACTACAAGATATGTGGTTAAGGTTATTTTTAATATGTATAACTTTCCCTGTTTTTTATCTCCTTGTAAGATGTGTATTGTTTAATTTTCCTGTTGTGTATGTTTATCAGGAACTCAAGGGAGACTTCATTAGTTAGTCAGATCATAGAAAGAATGATGAACTCTTCTCAGAAGAACTCTCAAGGTTTCACCTTACTTTTTCCTGCCTGCTGGCTCTTTAGAAGTGTGTGCGCGTGCGTTTTGTATTCAGGAATCATTCAAGGCAAATATTTTCGCACTGCAAGTTGTGTGGTTAAGCTTATTTTTAATATGTATAACTTTGCTTTCTCAACGATGCATGTGTTTCCACATTCGTCCCTGTTTTTGTCTCCTCGTAAGACGTGTATTAATTAATGTAACACCTTGTGTAAAAACTGGGTTATCTGAAGGAGTTATATCATGTTCAAAATCATGCTTTCACGTCTCTACGCAATATTTAAAATTTTACCGTTGTTCTTTATAGCTAGTGTGGAGAGTGAAGGAGAATTTCCTGTTGTATATGTTTATCAGGAACTCAAGGGAGACTTCATTAGTTAGTCGGAACATAGAAAAATGATGAACTCTTCTCAGAAGAACTCTTAAGGTTTCACTTTACTTTGTCCTGCCTGCTGGCTCCTCAGAAATGTGTGCGCGTGTGTTTTACATTCAGGAATCATTCAAGAAGAACACTTTTGCACTGCAAGATGTGTGGTTAAGGTTATTTTTAATTTGTATAACTTTTGTTTTCTCAACGATTCATTTGTTTCCTATATTCGTCCCTGTTTTTATCTCCTTGTAAGATGTGTATTGTTTAATGTAACGCCTTGTGTAACATAAATGCCTACATGCTTGCCTGTTTCCCATTTTGGCTGATGATGACGCAAACACAGCGTCGAAACTAGTTCCAAGTACAAATACATGTTATAAATAAAATATAACTTTTTGTATTGAAAAGGTGGACCGTTTTAAGTTTTTCCTATCATCCTTCTCAGTTCAATACGGACAAAAAATGAAATTCTTAGGTTTAAATGAAGCAGCCAACCAGGCAAAGTCGTTAGCCTATCATTACTTGGGCTTAAAAATCAAAATTGGGAAAATAGGCAAGGATATAGCATTTATCAAACAGTGCATTACACAGAATTTAACCCCTAATTTTTTAAAAAGCGTCACGAAACAACGTTTTGTTCCTCCCCATCAACAAGATGTTCAGGTTAGGACAAACAAACTTTGGTTAGAAAATGAACTAAAATTTCTCTATAAGAAAAAGTCGTTTTTAAATCATCGCTTATATGAAACTCACTTAGAGGCAGCCACCTTACTTTCAAATGCTCAGTGGAATCTTTTTCAAGATGAAGTCCAAATCAAGTTGTTCAATATTTTGTCCAAAAAACAGATAACACTAGAGAAAAAACTTGTAGCACTTAAAAATAAGGAAAAACACAGCAACTCCCCTCCAAAACCTAACAGCAAACCTAACCTCGTTAATGACAATCTACAACAATTCCACCCTCCAGTAATTAATCTCTCCACCACCAACTTAAATGAGGACGATATAAGAATTCTTTCGAAAGGTCCAAAGCACAACTGGCCTTGTTTCAACTCGGCCCTTACAGCCTCCAAACTCGTAGTTGAATCAGAAGTTGCTATCAGCAAAATGCCATACGAACTACAAGACGAACTCAGAATGGACGTAAAAAAACAATTAAACAAAAGTTTTTTCTCAAAAAACCGTACTGCGACCCCTATCACCAAAATCAACAAAGACTCTCTTACTGAAAGAAAACAAATTCTCAATCTTAAAAAGAAAGTCAAAGACAACCACCTCATCATTACCAAGGCCGACAAAGGCAACACAACAGTCATTATGGATAAAACAGATTACATTCAAAAAACCAAAACTTTCTTAGATAATGAATCCTTTTCAATAGTTAAGAAGGACCCAACACAATCAATTCAAAGGCAACTGAAACAAATTCTAAAGAGCACATCTTTTCTCCTCACTGAACAAGAAAAACAAAAGTTAATTACTATGAACCCAGGCCTACCAACAGCTAAAGCACTACCCAAAATCCACAAAACCGGTGTCCCTATTCGACCCATAATAAACTACAGACCAAGCCCCTTGTATAAATTATCTCAATTTATCCAACAATTTCTTAATAAACATTATAAATTCTCATCAAATAAATCCATCAGGAACACTGTAGAATTAGTGAACAAACTAAACAGTTTCAAGCTTCAACCATATCATTCAATGCACTCCTTTGATATAGTCAACATGTATCCCAGTATAAACACCAACTCACTATTCCCGATCATCGAAAAGAACTTACTTGCTAACAATCAACTAAGTAAACTAGAAGTTCAAGACTTTATGACCATATTAAGATTACTAATTAACAATAACTACTTCACATTCGATAAGATCATTTACAAACAAGATGGTTTGGCTATGGGTTCACCAGCCTCAGGAATTTTAGCAGAGATCTACCTTGATTTCCTAGAGCACACCGCCATCGACAATAACATCAAATTTGCTAATATCCAATTTTGGGCTAGGTACGTCGATGACACATTTATAATCCTAGATGAACGCTCCATAGACGCGCCTTCCACCCTCAAAAACCTTAATAATATTGATCATGACATTAAATTTACCTTAGAATCAGAGACAAACAACTCCATCAACTTCCTAGACCTAACAATCAACAGGCACCCCTCTTCGTTCACATATAGTATCTATAGAAAGCCCACTCAAACGGCCACTACTATAAGAAATGACTCACTACACCCCCAAACACACAAAGCGGCTACATATAATAGCTTAGTAGACCGAGCATTCAAAATTCCAATGTCAAGAAAAAACTTAAATAAAGAATTGAACACCATTCGCTCTATAGCAAAATTCAATGGATATAATGAATCCTTTATTGAAAGAATAATCAATAAATTCAGACACCGCCCAAAAACCACCCTAATAAAAGACAATACTAGCACTGCCACGCTTTCCACATTTACCTTCAATAAAGAAATTTACAACGTCACTAACGTTTTTAAAAAACACAACGTTAAAATAGCCTTTCATACTAACAATAGAAGCACAGAGATCCTACACAACTCTTCATCAATAAATAAAAGTAGTCCTTTTTCTAAATCAGGTGTATATAGGTTTTCTTGCCAAGACTGCAAAAGTTCTTACCTAGGGCAAACAGGACGCAGCTTTAAAATCAGATATGCAGAACATGTCAATGCCATAAAACACAACCGTTTTTCCGCGGTCGGCCTACATATAAAAGAATTTAAGCACAACTTTACTGAAATAAATCAAGATCTTGAAGTATTAGATATTCTAAACAAAGGTTCTTTCCTAGACGTCACTGAAAACCTCTATATTCATTTAGACCAATATTTCAATCCCAACCTAAACTTAAATGATATCTCAGAGAAACCAAAGATCCTATTCGACTTTCTCATTGAATTTTTCAAAAACATGAATATCCCGAAAAACAGATCTGTCTTTCAAATCATGCATAATACTTTGTCACGCCACACACTTTCACCACATCACCCTCCATACTTCCCCCCCTTCCACCCCTCCTCCCCTCTCCCCTCCTAATCCAACAACGGCCGCTGCCCAGACCTAAACTATCCAACACGCTCTGTTCCTCTTCATCTCACGCCATAGCTTTACCGCCTTATGTCCCGCAATAAACATCATAGAAACCTGCCCCCACCCTACACGTAACGCTGCAACAATACATCACCAATACTGGCACAGTCAACCTCCAAACTCTCAACAATGTATTCCTTAATACCTATTTTATATTCTTGTCAAGCTGAATACCGGACCTATGAAGATTACAAGATTAATTTGTGCATCTACAGAATGGTTGTTAATGAAGCTATGTAATATAGAGAGAAATTTTCAAAGGTGGTTAAATGAAGAAGTTATATCATGTTCAAGATCATGCTTCCACATCTCTGCACAGTATTTAAAATACAATTTACCGTTGCTCTTTTATAGCTATTGTTGAGAGTTAAAGAGAATTTCCTGTTGTGTATGTTTATCAGGAACTCAAGGGAGACTTCTTTAGTTAGTTGGAACATAGAAAGAATGATGAACTCTTCTCAGAAGAACTCTTAAGGTTTCACCTTACCTTTTCCTGCCTGCTGGCTCTTTAGAAAGTGTGTGCGTGCATCTTGTATTCAGGATTCATTCAAGACAAATATTTTCGCACTGCAAGTTGTGTGGTTAAGCTTATTTTAATATGTATAATTTTTGCTTTCTCAAAAATGCATTTGTTTCTACATTCGTCCCTGTTTTTATCTCCTCGTAAGATGTGGATTGTTTAATATAACACCTTGTGTAAAAAATTGGGTTAAATGAAGGAGTTATATTATATTCAAGATCATGCTTCACGTCTCTACACAATATTTAAAATGAAATTTACCGTTGATCTTTATAGCTATTGTTGAGAGTGAAGAAGAATTTCCTGTTGTGTATGTTTATCAGGAACTCAAGGGAGACTTCATTAGTTAGTCGGAACATAGAAAAAATGATGAACTCTTCTCAGAAGAACTCTTAAGGTTTCACTTTACTTTTTCCTGCCTCCTGGCTCTTCAGAAATGTATGCGCGTGTGTTTTGTATTCAGGAATCATTCAAGACGAATATTTTCGCACTACAAGATATGTGGTTAAGGTTATTTTTAATATGTATAACTTTCCCTGTTTTTTATCTCCTTGTAAGATGTGTATTGTTTAATTTTCCTGTTGTGTATGTTTATCAGGAACTCAAGGGAGACTTCATTAGTTAGTCAGATCATAGAAAGAATGATGAACTCTTCTCAGAAGAACTCTCAAGGTTTCACCTTACTTTTTCCTGCCTGCTGGCTCTTTAGAAGTGTGTGCGCGTGCGTTTTGTATTCAGGAATCATTCAAGGCAAATATTTTCGCACTGCAAGTTGTGTGGTTAAGCTTATTTTTAATATGTATAACTTTGCTTTCTCAACGATGCATGTGTTTCCACATTCGTCCCTGTTTTTGTCTCCTCGTAAGACGTGTATTAATTAATGTAACACCTTGTGTAAAAACTGGGTTATCTGAAGGAGTTATATCATGTTCAAAATCATGCTTTCACGTCTCTACGCAATATTTAAAATTTTACCGTTGTTCTTTATAGCTAGTGTGGAGAGTGAAGGAGAATTTCCTGTTGTATATGTTTATCAGGAACTCAAGGGAGACTTCATTAGTTAGTCGGAACATAGAAAAATGATGAACTCTTCTCAGAAGAACTCTTAAGGTTTCACTTTACTTTGTCCTGCCTGCTGGCTCCTCAGAAATGTGTGCGCGTGTGTTTTACATTCAGGAATCATTCAAGAAGAACACTTTTGCACTGCAAGATGTGTGGTTAAGGTTATTTTTAATTTGTATAACTTTTGTTTTCTCAACGATTCATTTGTTTCCTATATTCGTCCCTGTTTTTATCTCCTTGTAAGATGTGTATTGTTTAATGTAACGCCTTGTGTAACATAAATGCCTACATGCTTGCCTGTTTCCCATTTTGGCTGATGATGACGCAAACACAGCGTCGAAACTAGTTCCAAGTACAAATACATGTTATAAATAAAATATAACTTTTTGTATTGAAAAGGTGGACCGTTTTAAGTTTTTCCTATCATCCTTCTCAGTTCAATACGGACAAAAAATGAAATTCTTAGGTTTAAATAGTCAACCTTGTCAACTGCATCCAAATCTGGAGTCTCATTTGTAGCAATACCCTGCAGAAATGTTGCTGGTGTCAAAGGCTTTAGTTCAGAAGAATGGTCCGCAATGTATGTAAGTGGTCTAGAGTTGATCGTCGCCTCGCAATCACACAACACAGTATATAACTCTTCATAGTACACAGAGGCTCGTCCCAAGATTCGACGCAGTAGTTCTTTCACTGTTCTGATTAGTCTCACCCACCATCCTCCCCACCAGGCTGTTGTAGGTGGGATAAATTACCAAGTAATCTTTCTCACAGCCGAGTGGGTGACAATCTCATCCCAATCCAACGCTTTCAGGGCATTATTTTTTTGCTAGGGGCTTTACGTCGCACCGACACAGACAGGTCTTTTGGCGACGATAGGGCATTATTAAGTCCTATGAAATTGGTCCCGTTTTCTGAGTACAGCACAGAAATTCTCCCACGCCGGGCAATGAATCTTCTTAACGCCAGAATGAAAGCATCAGTTGTCAAAGACTGCACCAGCTCTAGATGTATCGCACGATACACCGCACAAGTAAATAATACAACCCACGCCTTTTCTCCAGACTTTAGGTACAGCGGTCCAGCATAATCCACTCCCGAGACCTCGAAAGCTGCTGTTGAGCCCACTCTATCCTTGGGCAAAGGAGCAAAAGCTGGTGCTGTAGGACTAGCCTTGCACCTTTTACATTTGACACATCTTGCAATAACTCTTTTTGCCACTTTCCTAACTCCAAGAATCTAGAATCTTTCCCTGAGTCTAGCTAACAGCATCAGTAGCCCTGCATGCTGTGAGCGATGATGTTCGTCCCAAACCAATCTGGTCACGATGGCATGGTTTGACGGCAACAAGATGGGTTTCGTGAATGCTTCACTTTCTTCCCCAAAGGTAAGTTTTGTTTCAACCCTCAGAACTCCCATTTCGTCCTTGAATACCCTGACTTTCTTCTCAAGTTCCTGCTCGTGATCTCGAAAGCATTCCTGCTGCACAACTCTCAACAAGGTGTTCTCGGCTTGTTGCATTTCTTCACCAGTGAGTTCACCTCTTCTTGTTTGTTCTGCCTTAGTAAGGTTGCGGAAAAATCTGATGATCCAACCAATCATTCTGACTATCTTGACATAACTTGAGAAATACAAGAGACGCGAGCAAAAGTCAGGTGAACTACACGCCACACTCGATATAACTGTCTTCCGTTTCTCAATATTGACTTCGTCTTCAGGTGCGCCAATTTCATAAAAAGGCCACTGCTCTGGATTATCCTTTAGCCACCGTGGTCCTTCCCACCATTTGCTCTCAAAGAGTGCCTTTGGACTGCATCCCCTTGATGGAAGATCTGCTGCGTTCAGAGTCCCCGGTAGGTGGCGCCCATCATCAGTATTGGTGTACTGTCGTATTTCATGACAACGGTTACCCACGAATGTACTCCAGTTGTCCGCCCGCTTTATCCAAGTCAAGGCTACTGACGAGTCGCTCCAAAAGAATGTTCTGCACCGTTGTAGTCCCAACGCCTCTTTCACTTGGGTAGAAATTCTGGTACCAATGACTGCTGCCAACAGTTACAAACGTGGTATAGTGACATGTTTGACAGGAGCAATCCTCGCCTTAGCCTGGACCAACTGGACCGATACCCTTGCGCCTCTCCTTGCCCTTAAGAATACACAAGCTGCATAAGTAAGTTTGCTCGCATCACAAAATACATGAAGACTGATATCTTCCGCTCCCCAGTCCATTTGTACCATTCTCCTTGGAAGGCGACATCTAGCTAACCATTGCATCTGCTCCACCCAGTTCTTGAATTTACTTGTAATGCTATCCGAAAGCTCTTCATCCCATCGAAATTTGTGTTTCCATGTTTCTTGCAGCATCAGCTTTGGTAGTAAGGTAGACGGACATGTGAAGCCAATTGGGTCGAAAACACGCTGAGCCACAGACAACAGATTCCTCTTGGTAACTCGACAAGTGGTCATCGCAATGGTTTTGACATCACAGAGAAGCTCATCTGTAGTGACATCCCATAAGAGACCCAGGACTGGAACAACTCCATCTTGCATCGCAGCTCTGTCTTCTTGATGAACGGGGCTGCTGATCCATCCGCGAAGATCAAATTGTGCTGTAGACATCAGTGCAGTAGCTTCCCTCACAAATTTCTGCAACTGTTCTTCATTGGCTACACTGGTAACACAGTTGTCCACGTAGAAAGAGTCTCTGAGTCGCTCTGCAGTACTATTCAGTTCCTTAGGCGCATGTCTCAAGTGATGTGATATAGTCGCACCCAGTAGAAATGGACTAGACGACACTCCAAAGACAAGTCTGCAGTGCCTGAGGATTGCCACCTCTTTGTTACGACAGTCCTTCCACCAAAGAAATCTTAAAAAATCCTTGTCACCTTGGGCTAGCTTGATTTGTAAAAATGCCTTTCTGATATCAGCTGTCACTCCAATAGCATGTTTTCTGAATTGTATCAACAGCTTGGGTATTAATTACACCAAATTGGGCCCTTTTTCCAGACAGCTGTTAAGTGAGTTGCCTCTTTTATCTTGGGCTGAGGCGTCGAACACAGGCCTAATTTTGGTGGTCATACTAGATTCCTTTATTACTGGCTGGTGAGGGAGGTAGTGACCATCACTCTTGCTGGCAGAGGGTATCATTTCCACTATGCCCTCCCGCAACCATTCACGAAAGATTTCATCATACTCTTTCAACTTGCCAATGGTTTCTAGTCTTTTGTTTACACTCAACAATCTCTTCTCCGCTAAATCGTAGTTGTCCCTCAGCTGCGGGTGCCCCTCTTTCCAGGGAAGGCAAACCTCGTATCCTCCTTCTTGGTCAACTTTCACTGTCTTCTCGAAGAATTCAAGTGCCTCTGCTTCTAGAAATTCTTTGGTTTTGACATCTGCCGGGTCGCTAATGCCTATGGCTTCCAGATGCCACAAATCAGCTACATTAAAACCTGCCATACAAAAGAGGTCAGTTACTGTATTGCAGTTGCTGAATATTCTACACTGCCCCATCACCGTCCAGCCCAGCTTAGTTTCGAGAGCAACCATCGTGTCATCTAAAACTAATCTGCAGCCTGTTAGCAGTTGCCCCATTACGTCTGCCCCAAGTAATATCTTTACCTCAGGAACATTATAGCCTACATCTGATAAGATTATGTTGTGGTTTCGAAGCACTGGGTAATACCGCTGTGTCTCAAGCCGGGGTACAAAATCACAAATTTTCTGTTGGTCCAACATAGGAATGGTGCACTCAAATTTTTCATCTAAACTTCTGAGAGTAACTTCATAAATACCATGCACTTCTCGCCCTGTCTCTACTCCACCAAACAGATTATGTATTAACGTCTCTTCCCCTATCTTCTTCAGCCCAAGCTTGTGATCACTGTCCTTCGTGATGTATGATCTTTGAGATCCCGAGTCTAGTAATACTCTTGCCAACTTAACAACCTTGTCCATCGACACTTTAACCACCAAAGTTTGCAACAATGTCTGACCCTTTTGATGAGACAGTAAGTTCTCTGTTCTACCTGGTTCGTTTCCTTTCTCAACTGAACTTTTCTTGCTGCTATCGACTGGAATTATATCCTTTAAACCATTGCACATAATAGTGTGATGCCCCTTGCAACAAATCAAGCACTTGAGTACAACTTTGCACTTTTTTGCACTATGGCCCACCTTGAGGCAATGAAAACATGCTCCTTTCTTTTTCAAAACTTCTTGTTTTTTCTCTGTAGTCAGACCTCTAGCTTTAAAACAGTCCTGAGACATGTGGTTCCCTTTATTGCACCAAATACATGCCCTATCACCTCTTTTTTCTTCACTCGAGAAAATTACTGCTGCTGTCGGTAGCTTTTCTTTGTTATTTTGCGATGCACTCCCACAGCCACCTAGGAAATTAGAACGAGCCAGAAGGAGACGTTCTTCACTTTCTACCACTTGTCTCAAAAATCTCAAAAGTGTCTCGAGATAATTAGTTTGGTCACCCTTCTTACATGCCTGCGACATACGAGACCGCTCCCATGCTTTCAAAATGTCATCTGGTAGTGCTGATTCTACAAGCGGGTAGAGCATTGCCGCATATTTATCGCTAGTAACCCCTAGTGACTCTAGTGCCCTTAACTGGGTCTCCAGTTTATCAAAAAGACTCCGTAGACTTATATCATTTAGCATGCTACTCTTTTGAAGTACTAATTGCAAGAGTTCACGAACGTAAATCTCGATCAGAAGTTCATGTCTTGCAAACCTCGATTTTAATTGCTCTATAGCTTTCTGATAATTTGAAGCTGAGGGTGGGAAACTTTCCACGAGTTCTCTAGCTGACGTCCCGGGTACAGTAGCCTGGCAAAGGTATTGGAATTTATCCTCTTCCTCGATTTCGTCATCATGTATCTTTCTGAACTGCCCCCAGAAGGCTATCCAGTTGCGCACATCTCCATCGAACTGTTTAAGTTCTAATTTCGGCAATCTTAAATTTCTTTTACTCCTGGATTTACTAGAACTAGTACTAGCAATACTATTTGCCCCATTGTCACTGAGTGTGTCATCATGCAAAAATTCTCATACCTGGTCTTTAAGGTTAACCACATTTCTCGGTATCCCTCCAGATTTCGTATTCGGCAGCGATCTCTTCTTCTTCTTCGTGCTCTCCGGCGTACCAAACATCACGAATTTTTTCATCGAGCACGAATAATCGTTCAGCTTTGTCCTCGAAGATCTTGAATCCTGCGGAGACCTCTTCTCTTGTTGGTTGTTCTGCATTTAACTTCTGTTCAAAGTCATTGCCAGCACGTGTAAACAATTGGCGCAATTGTGTTCGTTCACTTTCCAATTTCGTAATTTCTGTCATATTTACGCGGAAACTAGTCCTGTCACGGTCGCCAGATGTTGAGAAAAGTGCTTATAATGTAACGTTAACACAATTTAACACAAATGCTCCAATTTATTTACATAAAACAAGTTTACAATTCACTGCACTGACCAAGAGATACATTGTACGCCATGATCTACACCACAACCAAAGATTACACAAACAAGATAAACAGTGTTGTGTCACTTGTAATGTTCATAGATATGCCAGTAAGATATGACACGGCAGTCCATGGAATAAATGTGGTTCCGTAACAATATATATATTGCGCCGTTCCCGCGTCCAGGCAAGGACACAAGAGATCCAGACTAGCTCTAACTTCAATAAATCAGGTGACTGAGTTCTACGGGTGTGAGTTCCGCAACGGAAAAACGACCAGGTCAAACAACGGTATTCCCTAACTAACGCAGAAAGACGTCTCTTACTCGTATTTAGCTAGGTACCATACTCATTAATTCTTAAGAAAATCGTCGTCGATCGCTACTACTACAATCTTATAACTAAACCTTACGCTAAGAACACAGAGAAAGAGTTTTTAGGTTTCACCATACAAAATTTATTTAAACATTAAATCAGATATTCAAGAAATTAGTTCAAAATTTTACTAATGAAGTAGCCTTAGTATTGACTGATTCATCGTCGACCTAGTAATCCATATCCGTCGATAACGTTGGAAAAATCACGTCCTTTCACTTCACCCTAAGTGATTGAATGTCTTCTCGGCTTAAATAGCTTCCTTTCTTAGTACAGTACTCATTCATCTCCGAAATCATCAATTAATATTGTAAACGACATGACACATGTGGGAAGATTCTTAAAAATAAACTGCCCTATCCTTCTCTTTCAATTCACCTAGCGAGTTGGGTGATGATTAAATAAATTAAATTGGATACAGCTACTAGTATTTACAAGTGCCTTCTTGGCAAGAAAATAAAACATGAAAATTATTTACATTAAAAATATAGGATGCATCCACAGAAAAGAAAAGAAAACTCCTATCAACTATTATTTATAGTCCTTCTAGTTGTATTATTTTGAGAAATAAAGAAACACATGTGGACTTTCTGAGCCATTCTTCAGTCAAGAAATGGAGTTCTATTTGTTTAAATCAACCGTCCTTGGACATCGCATCAGATTATGTTAACTAACACTTGATATTTATTCTAAAAACTATCACAGTACTTAAAATTCAACTGACTGATTGACTGTCCGTAGCTTTAAGACCATCTATGAAGATATTCTAAACTCTTCTTGCGTTGTTCTGACAAGTACACACATATACGTTTTACGTCTTAAATATTGCTCTCTGCCTATTTTGTTGCTTTTTTTTAGACACTCATATTTCCTTATGTTACACATCATGAGCTAAGCTACGTCCATTGTAAGTCGTAATCATCCAATAAGTAACATCTTCGCAAGATTTAATTCATGAATTTAAGGTAATATGACCTTATCTTATTGACATAGACTAGGTGCGTACGAAATGGCAAGAAACGTCATCACTCTGGTTCTACAAGGTTATAATAACACATGCTACCAACGGAAAATCTACTTAATCGGATGACAATATCTCCAGCTAAAAGAAAATGATTCACCGTCGAAACCCTAGGTCACCAGTGATCGGCCTATAGATTGAAATTCATACAGAAATGTAATCATTCAGTGAGTTCTCGAGATCTTCCTAAGCGAATCAGTGAAGGCTCCAAACTATCCAGAGTAAACATTTGCTGCTCCAAGTAACTTAATATGGATAAAAGAAACATTGCACTCGACGTCCTGAGATCATGTCCTGAGCTAGATAAAATGCGTAGGCTAAAAATCATTGCGTGGAATTGGCGAGAAATCAGTGATCTTCTCAATTATAACATTTGAAATCACGAGACCTTATTTCATGCAACTATGACTCTCTCTCGAAGAAACAATAACTACAACCATTATACATCATCAACAACTCTATATCATATTCATGACGCGATAATTATTACTCTTATTTCATATAACCACACTATCACTTTATCATGTAATTCATTACCTTGGCTTGCACATGAACGTGCCGCGACATTACAAAAATGCCTACTTTATTTGCTACAGTCATAGTACCAAATTTAACGTAACTTGGAATAGTCTACAGCCATTCCCTCATAACACAAATCCTATGCATGATCTCGTACAATTTGACGTTGCTTAAGTTTATGACACGCAGATATAAATGCCTACTTCATTCTTACACATCACTGGTAATAATAATAATAATAATCTTAGCGATCTCTTCACGCATGTCTCTAGAAAACATTACGAACGAACATCACTTGGTGACCACGCCTACAAATGGAATTGACGTTTCGTACGGATGAGTACCTACTTCCAATCAATTTAGCTAGATGTTTGTTTACGCACTGTGTTCGCACCAATAAATATTACTAAGCAAAATAAAGAAAACAATATCTTCTTACTTACGAAAACGACTTGGATATTGGACTTAACTTTGCTCAAGATGGTCTCGGCGTTTCCTCCTCTCCGGTCATCTGAGACTATGAACTGGTCATTTGGTTCCTCCACAAGTGGTTGGGTACATCGTGGCTTCTCATCATCGCTCACTGGTCATCCGGGATAGCCAACATCGTCTCGCCTCGTCAGGATCCAAGCAGCATCGCCTTGCTTCCTTACAGACCCATGATGAAGACTCGTGCGTATGGAACAGAACAATGATAGAATGTTTGACTCATTGCTGACATTTTTCAAGTACTATAGCTCTTGCGTTGCTCAGATTGTACAGGTTTTTACTGGAAAACAGTTAGATCAATAAATAGTCCAGAATTGTCTAAGACTTATATTCAGTATATTGTGATTCGAAAATAAATTTCTTTTCGCCGTCTTTTATCAGCTTAAATGCATTTAATTTACTGGTCCGTAAGTGTCTTTCAATGTTAACCGGTGTCGGGCAAATTTCATCAAGGGCTTGCGTCACTGCGTGACGTAGTTCCACAGTAGTATATCTTATCTTATCTCTTATTGTTTCTCGTATTAAATCTCTCGCGCGGCGTTTAAATCTTGATCTCTGCCAAATAGAGTGTAGTCGGGAACTAATCTTCGTTTCCAAATCTCCAATATATCGCTCCGCTGAATAATTCCTTTAAAATGAGTTTTGCGTCCTGTTAATACACCGAAGTCAGTTTTGATAGTCAAAGATGAGCATCTTTTTTCTTAAATAATGGTTTCAAATAATGTCCATCTGTCATTTTTTTCTGCGCCTTCTAAACGCGGCTATTACTGTAACCGACTGACGAAAAGACTTATAATTTGGCCCGTACTGACGTTAAATGTATTTTATTCGAGATTATGACCGCAGAGACTCCATCTTTGTTGCTCTAGCTCTTATAAAGAATTGTGAAACGGCACATTAACTTCCCCTACGTTGAAAGAAATATATGGCTTGCTATATATTTATTATATTCGTCTTCCTTTTTATAATGGGACTTTTCACTATTCTTTATGAGTTCTTTTCTTGCATTATTACTCCTTTCTTCGGAACAATTTGTTTATTCATGCTGTAAGTGACTTCAATCTGTACTTCTTTGACTCGTCATCACTTGAGATGGTTTGCCCCTTTCCTATTCTTTGAAATATAACTTGATGTTTGCACTGTTATGTACTCCTTTACTGTTTCCATTTAAGTCGTGAATTTCGTATGCATTATTTCTGAATGAACAGTTAATCCTAAATGGTCCTTCAAATAAATGTAGGAATTTCGCAAAGACTTTGTTCGTTACACTGGAAATTGCGGGTTTCTTTATTAATACCAGGTCGCCTTTCTTCAATTCAGGTTTGAATTTCTTATGCTGTACCCTCCTTAACCTTCTCTGTGCTTGTCTGTACAGCCTCTCGCGAACCAGTTTGTTAATTTCGTCGATATCTAAGTCAGGTTCAGCAGGTAGGTGAACAACTGCGTCCCAAGGTCTTTCAGGTTTAATACTATGATGAATGATTTTAGGTATCTGTCCGCTGGATTCATGTATTGTGTTATTCATGCTGTCTTCTATTATTCCTATTACCTCTAACCACTTCCAGTGTTGGTTTGGACAATAGATTCGACAAAATTTCGCTATTTCTTTCATGCATCTTTCAACAGGATTGGACGCTGGATGTCTCACCGAGCAAAGAATGTGTTTAATTCCTAACTCTTCCATGGTTTCTCTGAATTGAAGTGACGTAAATTGTGTCCCTCTGTCTGACAGTAATTTCTCAGGCTTTCCCATGTTAGGTAAGGTGTTTTTGATTAGACGTTGTAATACCTGCTTTGTGTTGGCGCGTTGAATTGGTTGCAACGACACATATTTAGAGAACACATCCATCACTACAACTATGTACTTGTGTCCCCTTCTGGCAGTTGGGAGTCTACCAAAGATATCTATAGCATATAGTTCTCGAGCTTTATGAGGCAATATAGCTCTGGGTTCGTGTCTTACTGTACCACTGCCATGTTTAACCTTTTGGCATATGTCGCATGTTCTCACGGTATTCCTCACCGTTCTTCGAATACCTTTCCAAGTAAATTTTTCGAGTATTACTTGTGTTACCTTTTCCACGCCACCGTGACCTGTAATTCTGTGTATGTGCCAGATTACTTCCTTGTATAACATCGAAGGTAGTACTATTCGTATCCTCTTATGACCTTTACCTGATCTAGCCATTAGTATGCCTTGCTCAAAGCTGTAGATTTTCGTAATTCTCAATTTTGTTTCACTTTCACAGTTTTCATCTTCCAATTTATCTATGATTTGTTTCAACCTTTCGTCTAGACGCTGCAAGTGTACTAGGTTCTGTAGTTTCTCTAATGTTTCTTCATCGTCCGGGATCAATTCAATTCTATGAATTACTTCCTCTTTCTCCACAGGGTTACGACTTAGGGCGTCAGCAAGGATGTTTTCCTTTCCCTTACAATACTCTATTTTTATCTGGAACTGCTGCGTGAACAACATCCACCTTGTTATCCGCTCATTGGTCATTGCAGCTTTCAGTCCAAATGTTAATGCCTTATGGTCTGATCTGACCGTTATTGGGTATCCATAAATAGTTTTTCTCCATTGCTGTACGGCGTAAATGATTGCTAATAGCTCCTGTTCTGTCGTAGTATAGTTAACCTCGTGGCTCCTTAATTTTCGGCTAGTGAATGCTAGATATATCCTTTTGGGAGGTGTTCCTTCTTCTTCTTGGTATAAACAAGCTCCGATGCCAACATTAGATGCGTCTGACTGTATTATAAATTCCTTTTCATAGTTAGGATAGCCTAATTTAATGCTTTTTGTTAACAAGGTCTTTAGTTCTTGGAATGCCCTTTCTGCCTTTTCGTCCCATTTCCACCTGTTGTTGATCTTTAACAAATCCTGCAAAGGCGCGGCGGTCTGGGTATATCCTTGACAATGGTTAGAGAAAAACTGCGCCATCCCAAGAAACTGTCTGACGTGCTTTATACGCTTCGGTCGGGGAAAATCGCATATGGCTTGGATCTTAACTGGGGTAGGCCGTACTCCTGTACCGTCTATCATGTGACCGACGAATAGGACCTCTTCTTGACAGAATTTCGATTTTGAAAGGTTGATCTTAAATCCCGTGGCTCTTAAGTTTCGAAACAACTTCTCGAGCTTGTCACAATGCTCCGTAAATGTTTTAGTTGCGAGAATTAGATCGTCCACATAGTAAGTTAAAAACTCCTTTACCTCCGGCGTTAAATTTCTGTCTAATGCTCTCACCAAAACAGCACAACTATTTCTTAATCCGAATGGGAGACGACAGTAGATATACGTCTGATTATCAAACATAAATCCTGTTAATAATCGGGATTTTTCCTCCAGAACGATGTGATGATATGAGGATGTAAAATCCATGGTTGAAAAATACCTCATGTCACGGAATTTCTGAATAATATCCTTTATTTTTGGAGTTTGATTATACTCTGGAATCAATCGACCGTTCAAAAAACGAGCGTCAAGGCACAAACGGAGTTTCCCGTTGCTTTTTACGACAATTACCAAGGGATTCAAATACGGACTTGATGTCTTCATTATAATGCCATCGTCTTCCATTTCCTTTATGATCTTCTTCACTTCTGGGAAGTGTTTCTCCGGAATTCCATAGAGTTTGCCTTTATAGGGCGTCCAATCGTTCACTATTAATTTATATTTAAAATTTGGAATCTGTCCTGGTTTATTCTTAAATAAATCCGAGTATTCCTGTAAGATTCCATGAAGTTTTGATTTTTCGCTCGTGGAAATTTTAGCATTCGCCACTGCTTCCGCTATGTTCGGCATGTCTTCTTCCTCCTCCATAGCCATTACCCTTTCTATGCTCGCAACAATGTTTTCGTCCGCCAGAGACATCTCTCCTTCCTCTAAGTGAAAGTTCGGATGTTCTTCGGATGGTACGTTTTCTTCTTCCGATACCTCCTTGTTACCTATGATCCTAATGTTGTCATTGATCTTAATCCGTTCTTGGTTTTCCCTGGTGTGTTCGTCAGATATAGGGAACCTTATTTCTTGTTTCTCCATATCGATCGTCATTCCAGTTACCGTCATGAAGTCTATCCCTAGTATAATATTATATTTAATCTTGTTCATGACTATGAATGGATGCTCAAAGTGCCGGTTTCCAATATTTATTTCCAAATATGTTTGTATATTGCATTCCACTGTTTTATCTGGAATTATCCCTCTTATTTTAATTTTCGAAACTGGGATGGTTAATAATTTCATTCTTCTACTCATATCTTGGAATAATTCCTTCGAAAGCACACTGATGCTAGCTCCAGAATCAACTAAACAACGTACTTTCATCTCTCCAACTCTTGCTACGATAATAGGCAATTCATACTTTCTCTTTATGTGATGTACTGTCAAATCCTTCATCAGTTCTTCCGAATCGATTTCCCACGAATCCACCTGTGTTATGAAATAACTATAAATTTTGGAATCCAATGCGTTCTTTATATTCTCAACCTCACCTTCTAATTCAAAATCGGCGTTTTTTTTGCTTGTTATCTTTTCACTTTCTCTTCTACATTCGAATTCTCTCACGTTCGGATCGAGGATCTGTTCTTCCTGTTTCTTCCTTTTGTACCTTTGCAACTCCAGACTCTCCGCTCCCTCTACATCAGCGTTGACGTCCTGTTCTCTAATTGCTTTTTCCCACTTGACCTTTTCGTTTCGGTCCTCATTTACATCGCGTGTAGGTCTCCGATTATAAGTTTCCCTTCCTTGGTCAGCTCTCGTATTTCTTCTTCCGTAACCATATCTTCCTCTAAAATTATTTCTTCCTCTGTTTTCTCTGTACGGGTTCCTGTACCGCATGTTGGGTCTATATGCTCTATTTTCCCTATATGCTTCTTGGTTGTAGGACCCTTTCCTGCAATAGCATTTTTCTTCATCTCTCCTTCCATTCTCCTGGTTTCCCCATTGTCTCTTCCTGTTCATTTTTACTCTTTCTTCAGGGGTATTTCCATCGACGTTTTCCTGTGTGAGCACATTAACCGTTTCTTCACTGTAAGCGTTCCTAATCATTCTTTGAGGGTGTGGTGCTGTAGTCATATCGATCTGTCTGAGTGTCGTTTCCATTTGTACTGCTGTAGTTGGGTTAGCAGTAGCCAGCAACCTTTGTATATCGGAAGGAAATTGTCGTTGTATCGTCTTGATCGCTTCAAGCTCACTGGGTGGCGAATCAAGGTCTTGAAAACGATGAAACTGGAAAGCGAAATAATCACTAAACCCTGTTTGACCGTTCGTAGCATACTTGCGAGAGTACAACTCTAAGCGTAAATTCTGCTGCAATTCCGGACTCCAAAATTTCTGTAAGAACGCCGTTTTAAAGTCACTATACTCATGGAAAGTATATTTAAATGCTTGGAACCATAAGCTTGGATTAGCATCTAAATGCTTTTCCACTATTTTCAATTTCTTCTCCTCAGCGATGCCATGTTCCTTGAAGTAATCCTCCATTTCCCTAAGGAAACGTTTGGGCGAAATACTGGTGGAATTATTAAAGTGCTTCGGTCTATCATCGAAGGTCTTTATGACATTAATAATCGTAGGATAACCACTGTTTCCGTTATCCACATTTGTCTCCCCCATACTGTGGTTAGAACGTGTGGCTGGTATGGGTGTCACTTCTCTTTCATTTATTTGAAACTCCACTCCTCTGTTCCGCTCGCTACTAGACATCATAACAGTCTTTCCTGTTCCTTCCTCCCGAATTTCTTGTAACTGAGCTTGCATTTGTCTAAGCCCTTCTTCAGATTTCGTTATTCTTTGGTTTAATTCATCCTTATGTTGTTCTATTTCCTCTCTTATCTCCGTTATTCTGCTTCCAATTTGGTTTGCAGCCTGGTCGTACTTCTTTTCCAGACTTGTACTCGTGGTTAGCACGTCCTCACCTAGTTTTCCTATACTTTCCTCACATAATCTCCATTTTTCTTGGGAATCTAGGCTTAACTTTTCCATATTATCCGATAAATCCTTTATTACATTCTCCTTCAAAGATTGGAGATAGTTATTGTTTCCTGTCATCTCTCTCCTAATTTCGTTTATTTCTTCTCGCATCTCTCGGTTTTTCTCTTCCATATTTCCTCTGATTTCGGCTTTCCATTCATCTATATTGTTCTTCATCTCCTCCATCATTTCTCTATGTTTTGCTTCTTGTATCTCCCCCATTTTTCTCTCCAAATTTTCCATGAATCTCTGATATCGTTCCTCGTGTTCTTGCTTCTCTCTCTTCCTCTCTTCTTCCTGCTTCTTAACCATTTCTGCCATCTGCTTCTTATTCATTTCTTCCATCATCTTCTTCAACGTTTCTTCCTGCTTTCTCATCTCTTCCTGCCTCTCTTTCTTAGCTTCCTCGTCGCGTCTTCTGGCTTCTTCCTCGCGTTTTTCATCACGCATTCTAGCTTCTTCATCGCGCTTCCTGTTCTCTTCCAACCTCTCCTTTCTAGCTTCTTCATCGCGCTTTCTGTTCTCTTCTAATCTCTCCTTTTTAGCTTCTTCATCGCGCTTTCTAGCTTCTTCATCACGCTTTCTATTCTCTTCTAATCTCTATTTTTTAGCTTCTTCATCGCGCTTTCTATTTTCTTCCATCATTTCCTTTATAGCCTGCAACAATCCCTGGCGCTCTTCTTTCTGTCTTCTTTCTTTCTCTTCCTGCTCTTTTTGATATTTCTCTTGTTTCTCTTCTTGGTCTTTCCGATACTGTTCTTGTTCTTCTCGTTGTTCCCTTTGATACTCCTCAAATTGAGCTTTCAAATGGCTTAACGTCGTCATATCGATATTCAATTAGTATTCTAAATTCTAAAAATCCTAATAAACTCTATGGTTTTACCTAAATTCTCCACAACTCAAGTTTTCCGACAATGTCTCTCCCACTACTCCAATCAACAATATATATATTCAGCAAATACACAGGCAGGCTTCACTACTTGGATCCGATTCAGCTCACGATGTTGACCCAATCACACTAGGAAATATGAGGTACTTGTTCATGTACTTATGACTCCAATTCTTAACTGAAAATAACTCAAACAACCTCTTACAATCTATCTCTTACATCTAAGTTACATCTAAATAAATTGACATATTAGCAATAATCTATCCTTCTTTCCTATTTCTGACTGCTATCAGCCATTTGCTGCTATCCTCTTCAGAGCAACCATCCATTTCTTCTTTCTCCTGTTCCATTATCTATACTGGGCATCTACTTGTTCTCACAGTCTAATATCTTGCTGTGTCCACTTCGATCCCATAAGATAATAACGCCTAACAGTCCAGTAAAGAAATTACCGTACAACATCTTCATTTCCATGCAATCAATCTGCTGTTACCATCAACAATTCCTCATCCATAAGTTTCTAAAATATCTCCTTCGTCTTACCCACTTCTCTTGAGTAAATTCTCCCATTTTACTCTAATATTGCACCGAAGACCCGTTATTCGACTATCATCTCTGTCATCTTCTTACTAGGTTTCCCGATGTTTTCCTCATTCTTATTGTTACATATGGGAATCGACCTCTTCACAGTTCTGTGTCGTATTCTTTCTCTTGACTTCCCACGACGACTTTCTCTTGAATTTCCACATACATGAGTATCTCAAAAAGAAATTCTGTTTGGTTTGCAACCAACAGTTCCCATGGCGTTTTCCTCCATTCGCATCACGTTGAGGCGCCATTTTCTATGGCGACCAACGGTTCTTGACCACGGTGTCTTTCTCGATTTGCCCCTCGTTGGGCGCCATTTTCTACTTGCGCCGTTCCCGCGTCCAGGCAAGGACACAAGAGATCCAGACTAGCTCTAACTTCAATAAATCAGGTGACTGAGTTCTACGGGTGTGAGTTCCGCAACGGAAAAACGACCAGGTCAAACAACGGTATTCCCTAACTAACGCAGAAAGACGTCTCTTACTCGTATTTAGCTAGGTACCATACTCATTAATTCTTAAGAAAATCGTCGTCGATCGCTACTACTACAATCTTATAACTAAACCTTACGCTAAGAACACAGAGAAAGAGTTTTTAGGTTTCACCATACAAAATTTATTTAAACATTAAATCAGATATTCAAGAAATTAGTTCAAAATTTTACTAATGAAGTAGCCTTAGTATTGACTGATTCATCGTCGACCTAGTAATCCATATCCGTCGATAACGTTGGAAAAATCACGTCCTTTCACTTCACCCTAAGTGATTGAATGTCTTCTCGGCTTAAATAGCTTCCTTTCTTAGTACAGTACTCATTCATCTCCGAAATCATCAATTAATATTGTAAACGACATGACACATGTGGGAAGATTCTTAAAAATAAACTGCCCTATCCTTCTCTTTCAATTCACCTAGCGAGTTGGGTGATGATTAAATAAATTAAATTGGATACAGCTACTAGTATTTACAAGTGCCTTCTTGGCAAGAAAATAAAACATGAAAATTATTTACATTAAAAATATAGGATGCATCCACAGAAAAGAAAAGAAAACTCCTATCAACTATTATTTATAGTCCTTCTAGTTGTATTATTTTGAGAAATAAAGAAACACATGTGGACTTTCTGAGCCATTCTTCAGTCAAGAAATGGAGTTCTATTTGTTTAAATCAACCGTCCTTGGACATCGCATCAGATTATGTTAACTAACACTTGATATTTATTCTAAAAACTATCACAGTACTTAAAATTCAACTGACTGATTGACTGTCCGTAGCTTTAAGACCATCTATGAAGATATTCTAAACTCTTCTTGCGTTGTTCTGACAAGTACACACATATACGTTTTACGTCTTAAATATTGCTCTCTGCCTATTTTGTTGCTTTTTTTTAGACACTCATATTTCCTTATGTTACACATCATGAGCTAAGCTACGTCCATTGTAAGTCGTAATCATCCAATAAGTAACATCTTCGCAAGATTTAATTCATGAATTTAAGGTAATATGACCTTATCTTATTGACATAGACTAGGTGCGTACGAAATGGCAAGAAACGTCATCACTCTGGTTCTACAAGGTTATAATAACACATGCTACCAACGGAAAATCTACTTAATCGGATGACAATATCTCCAGCTAAAAGAAAATGATTCACCGTCGAAACCCTAGGTCACCAGTGATCGGCCTATAGATTGAAATTCATACAGAAATGTAATCATTCAGTGAGTTCTCGAGATCTTCCTAAGCGAATCAGTGAAGGCTCCAAACTATCCAGAGTAAACATTTGCTGCTCCAAGTAACTTAATATGGATAAAAGAAACATTGCACTCGACGTCCTGAGATCATGTCCTGAGCTAGATAAAATGCGTAGGCTAAAAATCATTGCGTGGAATTGGCGAGAAATCAGTGATCTTCTCAATTATAACATTTGAAATCACGAGACCTTATTTCATGCAACTATGACTCTCTCTCGAAGAAACAATAACTACAACCATTATACATCATCAACAACTCTATATCATATTCATGACGCGATAATTATTACTCTTATTTCATATAACCACACTATCACTTTATCATGTAATTCATTACCTTGGCTTGCACATGAACGTGCCGCGACATTACAAAAATGCCTACTTTATTTGCTACAGTCATAGTACCAAATTTAACGTAACTTGGAATAGTCTACAGCCATTCCCTCATAACACAAATCCTATGCATGATCTCGTACAATTTGACGTTGCTTAAGTTTATGACACGCAGATATAAATGCCTACTTCATTCTTACACATCACTGGTAATAATAATAATAATAATCTTAGCGATCTCTTCACGCATGTCTCTAGAAAACATTACGAACGAACATCACTTGGTGACCACGCCTACAAATGGAATTGACGTTTCGTACGGATGAGTACCTACTTCCAATCAATTTAGCTAGATGTTTGTTTACGCACTGTGTTCGCACCAATAAATATTACTAAGCAAAATAAAGAAAACAATATCTTCTTACTTACGAAAACGACTTGGATATTGGACTTAACTTTGCTCAAGATGGTCTCGGCGTTTCCTCCTCTCCGGTCATCTGAGACTATGAACTGGTCATTTGGTTCCTCCACAAGTGGTTGGGTACATCGTGGCTTCTCATCATCGCTCACTGGTCATCCGGGATAGCCAACATCGTCTCGCCTCGTCAGGATCCAAGCAGCATCGCCTTGCTTCCTTACAGACCCATGATGAAGACTCGTGCGTATGGAACAGAACAATGATAGAATGTTTGACTCATTGCTGACATTTTTCAAGTACTATAGCTCTTGCGTTGCTCAGATTGTACAGGTTTTTACTGGAAAACAGTTAGATCAATAAATAGTCCAGAATTGTCTAAGACTTATATTCAGTATATTGTGATTCGAAAATAAATTTCTTTTCGCCGTCTTTTATCAGCTTAAATGCATTTAATTTACTGGTCCGTAAGTGTCTTTCAATGTTAACCGGTGTCGGGCAAATTTCATCAAGGGCTTGCGTCACTGCGTGACGTAGTTCCACAGTAGTATATCTTATCTTATCTCTTATTGTTTCTCGTATTAAATCTCTCGCGCGGCGTTTAAATCTTGATCTCTGCCAAATAGAGTGTAGTCGGGAACTAATCTTCGTTTCCAAATCTCCAATATATCGCTCCGCTGAATAATTCCTTTAAAATGAGTTTTGCGTCCTGTTAATACACCGAAGTCAGTTTTGATAGTCAAAGATGAGCATCTTTTTTCTTAAATAATGGTTTCAAATAATGTCCATCTGTCATTTTTTTCTGCGCCTTCTAAACGCGGCTATTACTGTAACCGACTGACGAAAAGACTTATAATTTGGCCCGTACTGACGTTAAATGTATTTTATTCGAGATTATGACCGCAGAGACTCCATCTTTGTTGCTCTAGCTCTTATAAAGAATTGTGAAACGGCACAATATATATATATATATAAAGCTTTATCGTTGGATTAATTGTCAATATTGCTAGCAGTGCATAATTTATTTCTTCGTTTGTTTTATTCCAAAAGTAGCGTGCCAAATTGGATATTGTTTTGCTATCTGTTGTGGGAAATGTAAACTATTTGCGCTATCTCGTTCGTTCCCGGAATTCATAAAGAGCGGCCGGAAGTCATGAAGAGCGAACGGAAGTCATACAGAGCCGTCTGTTCTAAACCGGAAGAACGAATGAACGAACGAACCTGGGGCCTGTTTCATAAAGCTATAAATCTACAAGTTACAAATAATTTTTCATACAAGTTGCAGGGAAAAATGAATTCCTGTCTCATAAAAGCACTTGTAGGTACAAGTGAATTTATACAAGTTACAAGACTTGTCAACAAGTCAAAATTCATGTTTTGTTTCATAAAGATACTTGTAGAGTACAAGAACTTGTAGAAAATACAGGTTTTCTTACAAGTTGTTTGAGACATGTAAGGTTGATTACAAGTCTGTGTAATTTGCTGTTAAATACCCAATAATCAATTAGTTTTCAAGCTTTGTGTTCATTTTTGTGTGGAATATAGATTTGTTATATAGCAGTAGTGATAGTGATGAAGATTAACATGGCTTTCACAAGCTTTTATGAATACAATGAAAGGTTTAGAATGAGTTCAGTGAAACTGGAGTCACTCCTTCAAGATGTAGGTAATCAACTTCAACATGCAACTAACAGAAACTGTGCTCTCCCCAAAACAACAGTTACTTATAGCAATATCATGCAGTAGGTGATATCATGGTGTATCAAAATCTAGTGTGTGCAGAGCAGTTCATTCAGTTGTGAATGCAGTGAATATTGTCAAGTTTCCCACAGTTGTTGACTGGCCAGAGGAAACTGGCCACAATGTTCGGGAGTTCCATGCTATTGCTCGCATGCCTCAAGTACGTGGATGTATTGATGGAACACTAATAAACATTGATGCTCCTGCAGTAGGACATGAGAATGACTTCATTGATAGGCGTGGGAACCATTCCATAAATTGCATGGTTGTGTGTGGACCAAATCTTAAGTTTTACTATGCAAGTGCTAACTGGCCTGGAAGTGTGCATGATGCACGTGTACTAAGAAACAGCACTCTTTCTCAACGCTTTGATGTTGGGTGGCGTCCATTTCCAGGTGCTATTCTTCTTGGTGATTCAGGGTACCCACTTAAGGAATGGCTCATTACACCTGTCTTGAATAATATAAACGACCCTGCAGTTATGCGCTTTAATAAAGCTCATAATTCAACAAGACGTATAATTGAAAATGCTATTGGGATCTTGAAAGAGACATTTCCATGTCTCAATCATCTTAGAGTTAACCCTACTTTTGCAGCTAATATTTTTATTTGTTGTGTTACACTTTGTAACATTTCAAGAGAACTTCAAGATCAGAATGTGATGAACATAGAACCTGTTGAAAATGAAAATGAAAACAATGAACCAGATTTTGAGTTTGTACCACTTCCGGCAGCACATAGGCACCTACAACAACTCATTAACCATTTTGCTTAAGATTAAGGCTTACCTAAAATATTCAGTGAAATAATGTCTTATAAAATATATAGTGAAATAATGTGATAAAAGACAGTTATTTACACAGACAAACTATTTTAATGTTATTGTTTAATTTACATGTGAAAAATAATCAAACATAGATGTAAAATCATTCATTAGCTTCTTCGGCCGCTCCATTTGTTAATAAATAATAAACACCCTCTTCTACATTATCATCACACTTTGTAAAGTCCTTTGTATAATGAGACATGGGTAGGCCAAAGTCTCTCTCAAGTTTTAAAGCCTCCAATTTTGATTTATATATTTCTATTTCTGATTTATATATTTGTATTTCTAATAGCTCATTCTGAAGGGTTATCTTCTTTCTCCTCTGAATTTCCTGGTAATCTGTGTGGTGAAGTGAAGACTCAGAGGAAATTTTCTTCCTTTCCTGACCTGAAATGTTCATAAATGGTTAGAATATTATGGTTAAAGGTTAACATATTGTTAAAATGGTTAAATATGGTTAAAATATTAGAATGTATCTGAAATTTATAAACAAATAAGAAACATTAACTTGCCTTTGCTTGAACATGGTTTTTCATCACCAAATACTACTGGTGTTGCTTCTGCATTGTTTTCACAAGCCCTAAACTTGTTACAATGGGGGATTCTTTGCCAATTATATCAATTACTATATTATCTATATCTGTCAGCTTTGATGTTTTGCCACCAGCAGAACCTGTTTTTTTTGGCATTGTCCAATTTTGCCTGTGAAATAATGGAAATGTACATGTATAACAAATTCATATTCTGACTGTGTAATAAATATAAGTATATGAATACTATTTGTCTGAAATTCAGAATATTATAAAAATTATTATGTACAAAGTTGTATACAATGATAACCTAACCTTAAAATTTAAGAGATAAGAATATAGGCCTATGTGACAATATTTTTAATACTTACAACAGTGGTCTTCTTTAGATTCTGCCACAAGACATCTCTAACATAGGTAAAATCTTTAGTATCAGGGATAAGACCCACAGATAAGGCAATATTTTGGATATTCCTCCACTATCTAACTTTATCTTCTTTTGTGAGTGAAGAAGAGAAGGCTCCAAACAAAATTTCTTTTGCATCCCTGATTTTATTCAGGATTAAAAGTTTGTTGGCAATTTGTTGCTGTTTACTACTCATCTTTGACTCCTTTAACTCCACTTGTCTATCTCGCAGAAATCAGCTGACTTGTAAGACTTGTAGTGAAAAGTACCAACCTTACAATTGTAGACATTTTGTTTATGAAACAAAAATTTCTTACAAGTGTAGGAACATGCACTTGTAACTACAACTTGTACACTTGTAGACTTGTAGCTTTATGAAACAGGCCCCTGGAGGCGGAGAGCGCCGACTTCCTCGGCTAGCTCCAACCTTCCCGCTCCCAAGAGTCGACTCCTTTGAACGACTCTCAGCTGTGAGCGGAAGCGAATGAGCTAGCTCCCTCGAAAGAGCTAGTTCGACCCATCACTAATTCACACACACACACACACACACACACACACACACACACACACACACACACACACACACACAATTTGGTACCGGTAAATTTTTACAATTATTAACTATTAACTACCGGTACTTTCTCACTGAAATAACACAGAGCTCTTGGAACAGTCAACCACTCGCTAGCGCATCCAACAATGGACCCCGGGGGGGGGGGGGCAGTCCGGCAATGGAAGCTGCCATTGGTCGTGACGTCAACAGGCGGATAGCCTTGAGACAGCGCATGCCGTGTAGGTGTTTCGTAATTCACACGTTTTGAAAATGTGTAAAATAAACACAAATACATAGCATGCAAAATTAATACGGTACTATATACAATTGAACGAGTTCCACGGCCACGATGCATTAATTTAATTTAATTTGTCGTGAACCGAACATACCTATATGCAGGAGAGTGAAGGGTACCGGTATCCACATTATTTTACTGGCTGAGATGCAGTCCACATCAGATTCTTCTTTGCGGCATATTTCTTTGCTGCTTGCAACTGCCTTTCCTTATTCAAATGCCTGATGCGAATAAATGTCCTCGTCCTTGTATACAAATGAATTATATTTTCATGCACCTGAGGAAACTTCGATTTATTAATTGAAGACAAAGTTTTAATCACTTTGTCACACTTCGAACTGTCATGTCCATGAAAACCAGCAAATATAATTTCGAACTGTTTGACTGTGTTCGCCCAATCTTTTTTCGGAGTAAAAAGGCCCCCTCGAGAAACAGTAGATATCCAGGAATTAGAACTTGCCCCAGGAATCGGACACATTTCAGTTCGTGATCCCAAGGATTTATCAATCGCTCGGCATTTAAATGCGAGGTAGCCCGCCATGTATTGGACAGTATCGGGAGAAACGTCCTCATTATTAGAATAGTTCTGACCGAGCTCGATAGCTGCAGTCGCTTAAGTGCCGCCAATATCCAGTATTCGGGAGATAGTGGGAGATAGTAGTAGTTCGAACCCCACTGTCGGCAGCCCTGAAGATGGTTTTCCGTGGTTTCCCATTTTCACACCAGGCAAATGCTGGGGCTGTACCTTAATTAAGGCCACGGCCGTTTCCTTCCCACTCCTAGACTATTCCTGTCCCATCGTCGCCATAAGACCTATCTGTGTCGGTGCGACGTAAAGCAAGTAGCAAATAATAGTTCTGCCCTAACTCATGAACTTTACTCAGTAACTCTTCTTCGTCTTCTTTAATGTCTTCAATGTCAGAACTACGTATAATATTCGCTGGGCTTTCTTCTGTTACTTCAACGCACATTTCACTACTTATGAATTTGAAGAATTCCTCATCCGTTTCCTCGTCCCGTGTTTCAACGTCTGCCACAGCTGTACTGTTTCCTTCTTCAGCAACCGATGAACTTCCTGATAAGGGTATGTCATTTGAATTTTCTGTTAAGATAAGAAGCCGAATCCTGTGTTTCACCCCCAAGTGCTGCAGGGTTGTTATAAAAGGCACCAAGACCTCGAATTCTCCAAAAATAACTTTCTAGACAGCCTTGATTTAGTCAAGATGTTAGGATGTATCTTCCATTCTCTTCTCTGATTTCTTGAAACAGTCCCAGGAGTGATGTGATGGAGATGAGAAATTCCTTCTGAAACGGCAACAAACCTTTTCTACTTCCAAAGCGCATGCCACGGCAAACGTCCACGAACCTTCTTAATGTATTCTCCTGGCTCGGAAGATTGAGACCCAATCCGCTACGGAGAGGAGTACCATGGTCAAAGGGAACTCGAGAATTCAGAACATCGAAAACATCATTCACTAATTTAAAGAAAATGCTCTCGCGTTCCTTTCCTGGAACATACTTCAATGCTTTTGCTGTACGGTGTGAAAACAAGCGCGCAGCCATTCTAACATTCTGTCGCGCTCGACCTGTGGCACTGATGTGAGCTTCTGATTCGTGATGCGTAATAGATAAATCGCCTTTCTGGCTATCTAATACGTCCTCAATTATCTTCCTCGTTATCTCAGTTCCATCAGGCAAAACTACCCCTCATCTAAAAAGTGGTTTCGAAGGTGCTTCAGTAAGTGACGCACGTCACATAAAAAAACCCAGATCTTTCTTTCCTTGTCCGCTGGATTTATGAGAAAAGGTTTGGATGTGTTGACGCAGAGTTCGGTCCACACTTTTAAATTTCCCCCCCCCCCACCGTATCACACGTTACCGCCACGACATGTAGCCCTAAATCTTTAACTTTCATTATTATATCTTGGAGCAATTTGCTGTTCATTGTCACATCAAAATCTTAATAACGTGGTTGCTTCCAAGATTTACACAAACCGCGAATCATCACAACTTGAACATTGCTGTGAGTTCCTAAAACCCTGTCTTCCGAGGCATCATAGCACATACGGCCATCAATGTTCATTTCGTCAAAGCACAACACAGTTTTCTTCTCTAACTAGCTAAATGTAAGGGCCTTCACTTTCAAAATTGACAGAACTTCTTCCGAAACACCCGGACTGCACTTAAAATTCCTAGTCCAATTCTGAAGCATAGCACGACACGGCAAAGGAATGTTGCGCTTTCTTAAATAGATATAAGCCTTTCGAGAAAGGGCCTTTAAAGTCAGTGCGTTGGCAAAATCCTCGGAGCTCCATCTCACTCGTATGTTGCCTCGTAACAAGCAGCGAATTTGTCCGGGAGTGAAACACTTAGACAGCACACTTTCTTCCTCATGACACGTTCTTTCAGAGTTCTGGATAATTTTCTCTTGTTTGGCAACATGTGCCTTACAGCTTTGGCCTTTTTCAGGGCTGTATTACACTTTTTAAAGGCAATTTCTTGGACTGCATTTTTCTTCTTTAGGACTTATATTTCGGTTTTCAGTCTTTTAATTTCTTCGTCCTTTGGTCTCATATCACAGATGGGCTCTGTATTTGTGACTTGGTCCAGTTTCCTTTTCTTCGGGGATATAGACTCCAAGGTTGCAATGGCTCTCTTTCGCAATTCTCTACTTTGATGCCGTTGAACACGATCACGTACAGCCTAAAAGAAAAAGAGAGCAACTTGTAAGAAATAAGGTAGATAATTGCCACAGTTCCAGGTTTCCTGTCCTATTTCTAAGTAACGTAACACATGTAATCCCGTGGGTCTTATAGTTGGACGCCGATGATGTTCTACGTGTCCTAATCCACCGACTGACCTCACGAGGCTGGTGGAACCCTGTACCAAACCCCCATGCCGGATTAAATTACTTGGCGGGATCGGGGATCGTACCCGGAACCTCGGGGATAGTAGTCAATAACGCTACTACTACACCAACGAGGTCGGCTGTTTTATTTCTAACAAATGAGGAATCATAACTACCTATGAACAAAACAAAAGTTATTCGAGAAGATAAAAGTCAACAGATGAATACTGTAAATCAAGGTTAATCAGTTCAACAGTACTTATGTGGAAACATCATTAGCATCCTTACCTCTTCGACTGCTTCGCTATTCGTGCCACATTCAGCTGTACGTACTTCTCCGTGCCAATTTGGTAAATGCTGTGATGGAACTGCATTTACTTTTAGTTTCTTATTTAGCGGTAAACCGAGGAGCTCATTCTTTAAATCACGCTCGTAATCCTCCGGAAGGAAATGAGTTGAGCATATAAGTGCATTGTTCACGTTGATTTCATCGGCACGCTTTACACCGCGATAACCATTCTCTATATGTCATTGCATCTTTAGGGAAATGATGATACATTATACCACTCGTCTTACGGCCATAATTGTTGCACAATTACTGTTATTTTTTCTCATGGATGACAGCTTCTCTCACAACGCTTCCTTTTTACTGGTTCCTCACGCACACACTCATGAGTTACCTCGTTTTTCACTCACTCGTAAGTCTGCCGGGGTCTCAGTTATCCGCCACATGACGTCACAGCGTGCAAAGCAGTGTGGGTAAATTCTCCGCTGAACGGGTGGGAGTGGCCTACCTTATAATAGTCTACTTACCTTGAATGGACCCAGGGGGCCCTTGGGGTTTATACTTAGGATCTACATGTCGTTTTCGATACTTGTAAATTTATGATTGTAATCCTCTATATGCTGACCTATGGAAGAAAAGCGATTGTGTTTTATTGCATTGAAGTGCTCGTTGTAGCAGGTTAAAAAACGTCTATCGGTACGTCCGATGTAGCTGGCTTCACAGTTGTTGCATTTCATGCAATACACTCCCGAATGACTATAGTTATTGTTGTTACTGATCGATTATGTAGAATGTTGGCGTTGTTATGTGTAGTTTTGTAAGCAATTTTCAGGTTGTGTTTTTTTTTAATGTTGCTTATGGGGAAAATATGGGTGTTACTGAATGTGAAAAGTACGTAGTCTTTCTTGGATTTGTCTGTTCTGATTAGCTTCGATTTAGGCTGGTATTTTATCTTTTGGATGATTGTATTGATCATTTCTTTTTTTGAATTTGTTCTGTTTGGCTATTTCATGGATCTTGTAGTTTTTATCTGGATTTCGTGCTATACACACACATGAGACGTAAGGCTCTATATTACTTTTTTTTCTAAATCCTATTATACTTCCTTGTTTCGGTTTACTTTATTCCTGGTTGTCAGTAATCTTATCTCAATTCTTCTGATTTGAAGGCTATCACTTTGTATGTAACCACTCGTAGTTCTGTGTCCGTTGGTATTTTTCAACATCTAAGTTATTATTCCAGTATGTTATTAATTTCTTCTATCTGACAAGTCAGATATTATGTACAGAACGGGAAAATCCTTTTCAAGTACGTTATTGGCTGTTTTTCTAAGACCTATTATTTGACCTTGTTGTATTTAATTACCAGTGGCCAATAACCTTAAATATGCCTGTCAGTTCTGAGGCCTGTAACCACTCATAGTTCTGTATTATTCACTTTTGTGTGATAATTTCATGTCCAAGTATTACTTAATCACCAATTATCGTAAATTATGTATTGAGAAAAATGAAACACATATGTTTTGTTACGGTAATTTGTCATGTTTTCATTGCCTGGTTTTATTTTTCTCGTCGACTTAGTTAACTTTATTGAGGCATTGTTGTTTTGTTTTGTCTGGAGACTTCGTATTGCGATTTCAGCTAGAGACTTGTACCTGAGCTGACATATTAAGGGGTTATTTATTATTGAATAGACTGTTGTTTTAAAGTGTTGGTGGCGATAACTACTCCACGTTTGGTCATGGGAATATTTACTACTTCATTAAGGGAGATTGATGATACCTTTCATTTACCTTTTCCTTTGATGGTAAGTGCTGATGAAAGGGTTTAGTCCAAGTGATCTTATCTCTTTGAATCTGGTACGCATGGATCTTTCTCAATAATAATTATTAAATTAATGCCGTTATAGTCCACCTTTAAAATACTATAATATGCAATATATTTGAATTACATTACTAAACTAGGGACTAACTTCGGCCTTGCCTGCCATCTTCAGCCTTAATGTAATACATCTAATAACTAAACAAATGTACAAACACACAGTTGACACAAAAACAAATGTACAAACACACAATTGACATTAAAATCTGGGATGAATTAAGAGTAAAATTTGAAAAATAAATTAGGCTATACATTCTTAGCACCTGGAGTATGCTCATCATCCAGACTCTTTCTTGCATTAATATTCGTAGAATTGTTAGTTCCATCACTGCTAATCATTACAATTTCAATTGGAAAACAGGAACTGGTAAGTATTGATTCTGTAGTCAGATCATCAATAACCAAATCTACTTGAGTGGTGTTAGCAGTATGCAAGCCACTGGACGCCACTGTAAATACGAGGGTCAAGTCATAAGTCATGGCATCTATTTGTTTACGCGAACAGGAGACAACACGGGAAATCTAAGATATGCATTTGGAAATATAGGGCATGTACTTATGCATGGTGCCTGAAGACAAATCCTGACTTCAGGAAATTCCCGTAGGAAAGTGACAGAACACAGGCCATTGGTAAACATTGTGTTATTATGGTATAGACAGCAAATACACAAGACTACGTACAAAGGACAGTTCTCCACTGGTTACGATTCCGCTGGAGTCCAGCGCCTGTCCTCCTGTAAACACTGATCGATCACCATTATCCACACATCTGTGTCCATGGGCACTGGACTGCCTGGGCGAGGAAAATCAGCAGTTGATACTCTACCCCGTTTGAACTTCTCCACCCACCTCGCCACTATTCTGTAGGGCATGGCATGCACACCTAAGGCTTCCCGCAGCTCTGCATGCAATTGGCGTGCATTGCTGCCGTGTACAACTGCTATTTTAATATACAATCGTTGCTCCTGCTTGTTGACTTCATTTTTGTGATTCTCTCACTCACACACTGAATTTGAGGGCACACTGTTGTTTACATACACCATCTAGTGGCATCATACGCAAGTACATACCATATGTTTCCAAATTCATATCTTAGATTTTCCGTCTTGCCTCCTGTTTGCGAGAGAAAAAATAGTTGCCTTGACTTATGACTCGACCTACGTAACCACCAGCTCACGCAGAACTGCTAGATGGTGTTTCCAACATGAATAAAATTAAATGTTCCCGTAGTGCTTGTTAAAATCATGCTGAAATGCTGTTGGACATTGTCAGGACGGCACATGTAGATATGGTTAAAACTGACACATTCTTAATTTGTGGCTGGTATACATTCACAATTCATTGCTGTGTCCATGAAGTTAACCTGAATAAATTATAGATAAAATTAATGAATTGAAGGAGAGAGCGTATTAGTCAAATGACATAGGTTATATGAGACTTACCTCTCGTTGCGGCATGTGGTGCATAGCCTACTGTTATGTGCCTCATACTAATAGTTGTGAGATTCAAAGGAAATAGAAAGGAACGGGACAAGGAGAGAGGTCGTGGAAAGGAGAGCGGGGCGGAGGGGAAGGGGGAATTAAGGTGGGGCCGAAAAATGTGGGAAATTATTTTTCAAATTTTACTCTTAGTTCACCCCAAATTTTAATGTCGATTGTGTGTTTGTAATTTGTTCTTTGTGTCAATTGTGTGTTTGTACATTTGTTTTTGTGTCAATTGTGCTTTTGTACATTTGTTTAGTTATTAGATGTATTACATCAAGACTGAAGATGGATAGCCAAAGCTAAAGCTAGTCCCTAGTTTAGTAATGTAATTCAAATATACTGCATATTATAGTATTGAAAAGGTGGACCATTGCGACAATGTAATTATTATTATTGTGATCACAATTCAGTATGGTTCAAAACCATGAAGTTTATATCCTATGACCTTGCTCTCTGGAAATTTAATAATTAATTCTTTCTAATTAATCTTGTGGATTTTGTATGTACCCTTATGCAGTTGATTTCCATGCAAATATTATTTATTGAAAGTATTTGCTTCTTGGTTTAAAGTGATCTTATTTGTTTGAATCTGGTGCGTATAGTACCATGCTCTCTGGAACATTAAGTTAATAATATAGTCTTCCCTTCTATTAATCTTGTGGATTTTTATGGACTCTATTCGAGTACGCTTGTGCTGTTGATTTTCATGTGAATCGTATTTATGGAAAGTATTTGCTTCTAGGTTCTGCTCTCTGGGAACTTTAAATTATTCCCACCCTACTGTTAACACCGTAACTGGAATTTTAGTTCTATTTTTCTACATTTTTCCCTGTCAATTATCTTTAAATTATTAAAACAAGCACCTTCTTTCCTTATTCAGTTTGGCTATTGATCTTAATGAAATGTATTATTTAATCTGTCGTTTATTAAATTTTATCATTACAAAACTAGGTGTTATCCTTCCATGATACCTGTTCAGAATTGATAATTAATTTAATCTGAAAATTACTTAAATGATAATTTAAAAAGAGATTCACCAACTCGAAGGTCTTTGCCTTCCATATATTGACCTCTTCTTGTTGCTTCTCCTTGTGTGTACCATTCCATTTCAGTTCTTTTATATGTTTGCTGATTTGGGTGTTAGTGACACTACGTTACAATTTATTGTTTGATTTATTCTGAGTGTCACTTTCGGTGCATTTATAACCCCCGTCTCAGTGCACAGTGAGGGTGTTAATTTACCTACCACGTTACTGTATTATTCATTTGCAACGTTACAGTGGGAGTCTTTATCTACCACCTAACAATATAAACCATAATTCTCCTCTTAATCTTTAGCAGTAAGACAATTGACACTTTTTGGGATAAAGTATACAAAGAAGAAGATTTCACATTAAGAAATTTAAATACTGTATTTGCTCTCGTATATCCTACCCGTGGCCTACCTCTATGGTTCTACAGTTCTTTCCTTCCACATTGCCCTCCAGTATTGTGTTCAGAAGACTTTCATGCCTCAAGATATGTCCAACCCAATTGTCTCTTCGGTGAGTAAGCATATTCCATAAACATCGCTTCTCTCCATTCCTTTCCAGCATTTCTTCATTAGTTATTTTGACCATCCATGGAATTTTGTAGAACCACATTTCAAAGGCTGCTATATGTTTCTTATCAGCCAAGCTACGAGTCCAGGTTTTACTAGCATACAACAGTGTGCTCCACACATGTATCTTCACAAGATGTTTTCTGAGGTTCGTACTAATGTTTTCGCATGTAAAGAGCTTTCCTTTTTTGTTGAACGCTATTTTCGCTTGGTTAATCTCAAGCTTCAGTTTTCCAGCTTTCCACATTGTGGAAGTGATCGAACGTTCCATGTTGCAATGTGTCTCCCACACTGAGCACTTGTACAAACACACTCTGCCCGGAGATCGAATTGCGTGGGTAATCCGGACAATTTTACGAGTACAGGTTTCATGACGAACCGCTATTCCTTGGGGTATGGAGAGGATCCTTAATGCACTGGTTTCCCATTGCCTTCTGTATTCTATGCCGTTGAAGATTCCTTTTTCGTTCATCCCCCTTTAGGGGTGATTTCTCACCCCAAGGACAAGAGTGTGTTCTGTACCTCCTCCACGCTTGAAAGAGGGGGACCACTTACACCAGTAGTCACTCGGTCAGACGCAGTTTAACATTATACCCGGGACAGTTTAAGCAATCATCAGGCACTAAATCAATCCAGAATTCATACATAACGTGTGTGTTGTACATGTTAAAAATATATTTAGTCTTACATAAAAAATATCCTAGAAAGTTACAGTGCATGAATAAGTAAACACTGAGTACCTTTAAACAGATAAGTAACTTCCCAATGAACCGTTAATATTTATAGTGGTGTGCTGTTATTGTGTTGCTTGGCTAAGACCAACTCCTTGGAGGTGGACAATTTGGAACTTGAATGTTGATGTAGTATGGTATAACTAAAAGATAAGAAACTTCTTTCTCACTTCATCGATTGGACTATAAACAAAGTCGTAGCAACGTAGTCCAGACACTTGCAGGAGATCGGGCATGCGCAAATAGGATACAGGTACAGTCAGGTGACACTGTTGCCGATGTGGAGTATGCATTTGTTGGGTATCCACTTGGGAGTGTTGTTACTGTGTGGCATTGAAGTGAAGAGTGTCAATTTCATCGTTCTAAAGCATATTTTCAAAAGGTGTCAGCATTCGTGGATTAAAATTGAGGTTGCCTGTGGCAAAAAATGCATGAGAATGTTATTGAGGATTGAGAATTCATTACTGAATAGGATGGTTGCACGATGCAAGTTTCATGCGGGTCAGACTGCGGATTTTCACTGCTCGGGTCGGCCATCAAGATCAGATTGACATTGTGAGTGGTCTTGTATCCGTAGATCATGTCCAGAAATTGTCCGTAGAGGTCTGTCTGTCTGTCTGTCTGTCTGTCTGTCTGTCTGTCTGTCTGTCTGTCTGTCTGTCTGTCTGTCTGTCTGTCTGTCTGTCTGTCTGTCTGTCTGTCTGTCTGTCTGTCTCAGTCTCATCACACACCTTAAAGAAGTGTCTCAACATGAGGAAAATTGCATCCTGATGGGTTCCAGTATGCACTGGCTGGTATCCACCTAGACAGATACCACAAAAGAGACTCATTTCTGCAGCATATTATCGCTATGGATGACACGTGCACATGAGGCTACGAGCCTTAATTAAAACGTCAATCGAATGAATGGCATCACTCTGATTCACAACATCCACAGAAAGTTTGACAGGAACCCAGCTGGGTGAAGCTTATCCTGATTGTGGCATACGACTACGCACGTTGTGCCTGAGGAACAAACTGGCAACAGTGACTACTGTTGCATGGATTCTTTAATATCATTTTGATTTAAAATATTGATGATCTGCGCCCGGCAAAAATCGATGTTTATTGCGAGAGAATCGCCCTATCGTGTTGGATACTTGTAATATTGCCACTATTTCAATTACAGCACAGCACTGGGAGGAGTTAAATAGCCTGATGCTGAGAGAGATTCAATTGCTGCAGATATTATCTGTACCTGATGTTTTAAGTCTGTTTTCAGTTGAACCACAATTTGAATAAGCATAATTGCTAAACCACGAAACAAAATTGTTAGGAGATTTGTGATGACCCTAGACTCTTTCAGAATCTTTAATATAATTCTACAGGAGCTGCCTGGCCAAGTCAGTAAAGGCGTGCTCGGTTCACCCAGAAGGACGTGAGTTTGATTCCTCATTAGGAAGTTGAAAAATTTAAGAAACGAGATTTCCACTTCTGGAGGTGCATATGGTCCTGAGGTTGACTCAGCCTACACCAAAAATGAGTACCAAGGTAATTCCTAGGGACAAAGTTGGCCGGACGTAAAGCTGAGGTTAGGGATAGTGGAAGCTTTTACCTTCAACCCCTCCAAGGGCTTTCAGGAGGTGACTGGTATTCTACGAACTAATGAAGACGACCTCGTTCAAGCAAATGGAGAGCTATTATTCTACAAAAATGGAAGACTTGAATCTGGCAGTATCTGGACAGTCAGTGGTACAATTACAAGTAGACATCAGCAAAAATGAAGACATTAAATATTTGTGTGCAACTTTGTGGTTTTTAATGAAAATGGAAGAATTGAAAGGTGTCTTACTAGGCACTCACTTGACTGTTATATATCCCTACCACGCTGTTTCAGTGGAAAAACTTCTTAGTGTAGTTATGGAAATATTACAGTTACTGAACAGCACTCCTACAAGTATGTGCAATCTGGGAGGCATATTTACTGCAGCTCAACATTACAAGTTGTTCAGTAGTTAATAAGATGCTTTGCCTAGCAGAATGTGCTAGAACTGTAAGGCAACTGGGGGAGCCAGTAAGAAGCTTGGCGTGCATATTCCATCTGCTTCCTAATGAATTATGAAAAGGGATGGATTAACGAGTTCTAAATGGAGAGAGATGTTAAAAATTACTGTGCCGGGCTGAGTGGCTCAGACGGTTGAGGCGCTGGTCCTCTGACCCCAACTTGGCAGGTTCGATCCTGGCTCAGTCCGGTGATATTTGAAGGTGCTCAAATATGTCAGCCTCGTGTTGGTAGATTTACTGGCACGTAAAAGAACTCCTGCGGGACAAAATTCCGGCACGTCGGTTGTTACTGGGACGTAAAGCAAGTAGCATTATTATTATTATTATTATTATTATTATTATTATTATTATTATTATTATTATTATTATTATTATTATTATTATTATTATTATTATTAAAAATTACTGTATTAGTACTCTACTGGAATGGGCACAGGCCATTGCAGTTTGCCACATGTGCTGAAGAATTGACCTCAGGCAGAGCTACTTCAGATTAAATGCCTCAACATCATCAGAAGCCCTTCGTCTCAAACTTCTTGAAGTACATGAAGAAGGCAGCAATCACAGGATGGATATCATTGCAGTCAACACAGCAAAGTGTGAAACTGAGATCATTGATCCACCTATACTTTGTTTCAGTCTATTTATAGTGAGAAAGAAAAGATTATAAATGAACCCTTCATCCCCTTTTCCATTCGGTCATATAAACTTATCATGACAGGTACAATTCCGAGATTATTTGTAAGTGGCAGCAAAAATATAGATTGGAGGACAAAATGTTCTCAAGATAAAATTGTGACGGTGATCATTAAGTATTCTGTCTCCATAGTTCCTTCACATGTTTGTAGTGTTTGTGTGCTATTCTTTTGGAAGTTGCTTCTTTCTACCGAATTAAAATTAATATGCATTTTAACTGTATTTACATAGAATATTTGATGTAGCACAAGAATACCTTAAGCAAAATTCTCATTGCAACTCAAGGTATGGTTTTGTTAGTGCGTAACGTGCACCAAAGGGCATTTAAGGGACTTTGATAGAGCTGGTCGAAAACGCTACCAACCTCTCTCCTGGGAGCTTTCCTGTTAGGAGTGTAAGGTTTTTCTACCCATTATCCAAAAGGCTGGCTCGGTGGCCTGGAGGATGATGTCGGTTATATGATTTACAAATCATTGTTACTGCTGTGTTTGTACTTTTTTGCTACGTATGAATAAATGCAGATGTCAGTGGACAGAAAATGTAATTTCTAAACCGCTATATTCCTGTCTTCACGCATCTTAGGGCACCTCCTCGCGATAGCCACGGTTGTCCGAATACTTTTCTGTTGAGAAATAATTGAGTTTTAGCTACAAGAATTTGAGTAAATGTCATAAGCATATCATTATGTTTAAGTTAGATACTGAGTACAAATCATGTACTTGTAATGCAGAGTTAGTTGTAAATGAAACTTAATTTAATTTAATGAACTGAAAGGACTATTAATCCTGATGTGTTAATTGCATCATCAGGTGGTTATGTCGAGTTCAATAGCCACAGCATGTAATTCTAGTATGTTCTATGTATGTAAACTCACATCAGTACCCTTGTCTATCCCTTCCGATCTTCCCATCCTCCAACAAGGCCCCTGTTGAGCATAGTAGGTGAGGCCCCTGGCGAGGTAATGGCCCTCCTCACCAGTTGTATCACCATACCCAAAGTCTCACGCTCCGGGACACTGCCCTTGAAGCGGTAGAGCTGAAATCAAAATCTCTTTATCTGCAAATGAGGTGTCTACCTTGGTGGCAAATGGTACACTAAAATACATTATTGTCAAGCACTAAATATTAAATTAACAAGAGAAGAAAATTTTCCTATAATGCAATATTATACAATTTACGCTAACAATGTTTTCTATTAAACACACAGCTCATCCTTAATAAATTTATATTGTTTACAAAATTCTACTTATAATATCTCCTGTACTACTTACAAATATAGTCAACTGATATACAGTAATTACTTCAAATGATACTATACAACTGGTATAAGATTAATATTTACATTGCATTTATTTATTTATTTACTATTTTTTACCCGTTCTGGAACCTAAGTAGCATAACGACCTGCTGCGTCTTAACCAGAGCCCCTTTTGCCACCACCTTTCAGAGTTTCTGAAGGGCCTTCACAGCTACCGTAGCGGTCCCAGGGCCCTCGGAAGTCCCCACTGTACTTCACCCCTACATGCAGTCCCCTACTTTGGCTGTCCAAAGTACTTAGACCAGGGGATGGAATTAATTTATTCACACACATTTTTTTATTTACAATAACCTGCACTGGTCGAATGCCCTCTAACACTTCTTTCATTTTCTCTGTTCCTGTATATTCTCTTCTTGAATATCTGTACAGATTTTGGAAAAGGATCAAACACTACCCCTGGTAAACTGTTCCACTCGTTCACATCCTTCCCAATGAATGAAAATTTACCCCAATTGCTTCTGCTGAAATTCCTTCTAATTTTATATTTGTGGTCAGTCCTGCCGATATAATTATTTTCCAACCGAAGCCTTTCACGGATATCTCCCCATGCTTCTTCTCTTGTATACGCTCTATATAATCCTATAAGTCTAGTTTTCTCCCTTCTCTTACTTAAAGTTTCCCACCCAAGTCCCTTTAACATTTCTGATACACTACTCTTTCTCCTGAAATCCCCTGTTACAAATCTTGCTGCTTTCCTCTGCACACTATCTATTTCTTTTATTAGGTATTCTTGGTGAGGATACCAAACACTGTTTGCATATTCCAATAATAGACGAACCATACTTAAGTAACTTTTTTCTTTAAATTCTTTATTGCATCCTTAAGTAGCCTCATTATGACATGTAACGATCTGTATGCTTTCCCAACAATATCATCAACATGACCCTTCCAGTGCAAATTACTTTCCAATCTCACACCTAAGTATTTGCACTTGCCATCTTTTGGGATTCCAAGTGGGAGATAAAATCTAGAATAGAACAGGCCAGGAGGCAATTTTTTAGCATGAAACTACTATTTACAAAATCGGACCTAAATGTGCAATTAAGAATGCGTATGATTCGGTTCTATGTATTCTCATATTTCTCTTTGGATATGAAAGCTGGACCATTGACCAAAATCTAAAAAAAAGAGTTGATGCTTTTGAAATGTATCTATATCGCCGCCTACTCCGAATACTGAGGGTGCTGAAAATTTCAAATGACGCAGTCCTTCATCGCATGAAGAAACAAAAAGAACTATTACTTACTGTTAAAAAAAGAAAAACCCAATATCTAGGGCACATGAGAGGCGAGAAGTACCAGCTATTACAACTCATCATTAAAGGTAAAATACAGGGGAAAAAGTCTGTTGACAGGAGGAAGAATTCATGGCTGAAGGACATCCGAAGATGGCACAACTGCACTTCAGAAGATGCTTTCCATGCTGCAACATCACGCCCAGAGCTGGCTATGTGGACCGCAAACCTCCGCTAGGAGAAGGCGCCTCAAGAAGAAGAAGAAGACCTCATCCGAAGTATATTCAAATTCAGTTTTAAAGCTCCTGTTTGTAAAAGTTGTAACAGTTGATTTGCCTCCATTAACCTTCATATTACTTTCTTCAACCCATTTTTGGATACTTTCAAGTTCCCTTTGTAATTCTGAACAATCCTCAATGTTGTTTATTTCCCTATGAACAATTATGTCATCTGCATACAATCTTATTTTTGATGTTATATTGTTCCCTAAATCATTTGCGTATAATAAGAAAAGTAACGGACCGATTATACTACCCTGTGCAATTCCCTTCCAAACTTTCTCTTCCTGAGATACATTATTTCCTACTTTGACTTTATGAACCCTTGAATTTAGAAATGTTTTATCCAACGTGTAACCCTTACGTCCAATCCTATTCCCTCCAATTCCTTTAATAATATTCCATGTTCCACTGTATCAAAGGCTTTGGAAAGGTCTATGGCTATGCAAAATAACTGACCTTCTGAATCCAGTTGATCTGATATGTCCTGCTGAAATCCCACCAGTTGTGCCTCACAAGAAAATTCCTTTCTAAATCCATACTGGCTCCTCATGAACCAATTTTTATCATCACATATCCCTCTGATGTACTTCGATATTAAACTTTCCAGTATTTTACAAACTATACTGGTCAGGCTGATTGGTCTGTAGTTCTCTGGTTTCCTTTTATCACCCTTTCCTTTATAAATTGGTATTATTATAGATTCCTACCATTCCTTTGGTATTACACTATTATTTATGACATAGTTAAAGAGAAATTTTAAATAAGACACTATGTACCACCCCATTGCCTTTAATACCTCCCCAGTAATTTGATCACTTCCTGCTCCTTTTCCTTGCCGAAGCAGTTGGATTTCTCTGAAAATATCTTCATTTGTGAATAAGAAGCTTCTTGTTTTCCTTTGTGTCTCTCCCTCTCTATCTTGAGTTTCGGTTTCCAACTCCTGACAATCATCTACTGAATCTCTGAATTCCCTACTAAATAGGTTTGCTTTCTCAGTATCTGTTAAATAGTGTTCACCCCCTTCTCCCACCCTTGTAGGAATTTGGATTCCTTTTCCTTTTTGATTGCTGATATATGAATACAGCTTTTCCATTTCCCTTTGTGGTCGTTGCCCTCTTGAATTATGCCATTCATATAATTCTCTTTTGCTTCCTTTTTCACTCTATTCAGTTCCCTCATTAGCTGTTTTCTAGTTTCTCTACTCTCCCTGCCCTCTTTAATTTTCCTGTTTACTATACTACATTTTCTTTTTAATTTTCTTATTTCCCTTGTATAATAAACAGGGTCTGAGGTCATTTTACCCTTCTTAACAGGTACAAATCTTTTCTCTCCTTCCCAAATGATTCCTTTAAATTTAGCCCAAAGTGCATCCACGTTACTCCCTTCACTTATTCAACAACTGAGTTGTGATTTAAGATAAGTCCCAAATTCATCAACTTTAGTTTTTCTGTACAATTTCTTGTCTTGTGTAACCCTCTTATTAAGCCTTTTTGGTACGAGTCCTACATCCATTATTACAGCCTTATGGTCTCCTATTCCTTCAATTACCTCAGTTTTATCAACAATTTCCCATGGTTTAACCAAGAATACATCTAGTAAGTTATTGAGACGAGTCGGTTCTTGTACTACTTGTGTAAATCCTCCCTCCCAAATTAACTTATTTGTCAGTTTCTGTTCATGGGCTTCACTAGCAGCTCCATTCCATTCAACTTCAGGCAAATTTAGATACCCCCCAATTTTTACCATATCATTATTATTGTTTTTATGAGTATAATCTATTAATTTCTCAAATATTTCCATGTCTCTTTCCTCTCTTCTAGGCCTGTATGTTCCTATAATTCCCACCTCCTTCATATTATCACAAACTAATTTTATCCCTAATATTTCATCCCTTTCATCAGTAAACCATTCATGTGAACAGTAAGTTTCCTTCACCAGAATAAACACCCCCCTCCCTTTTTATCTCCTCGGTCTCTACGATAGACTGTGTACCCTTCTGGAAATACTTCTCTATTACCAACCCCTTCTCTCAACCACGATTCCACTCCTATCACCACATCAGTCCCATAAGATTCCATTAATGTACCGAATTTTAATTGTTTATTTACTACACTTTGACAGTTTACCAAGAGCAATCTCAGACCCCCTTCCTCCCTAAAACTTGACTGTTGCAGTTGGGTAACTTGAAATTCCTTACTATCCTGAGCTTCATTTTCTAGTTGACTGAGTCAGCTTGAAGTACATCTGGCTCTTTCTACTAGTTTTCCTGGTCAGTATTATAACTCATGGGAGTTGCCTGTTTTAAAGTACAGATTAATAAAATCTAGAACAATATTTGCTATCTTTCGTTTACCTGAATTGTTTAGATGGAGGCCATGTTTTGTATAACAGTATCTCTCAAAACTGCTGCATTCAATAACCTGAGTATTCCGAAAATGTTTACAAATTTTAACAATATCTGTATAGACCTTGTCCACTTCAATGTTCACACACGAGTCTCTACGCAAATCATGCCTGTGGGGCACGTTCACTACAAAGACGGTAGTGTGGGTCAGCTTCCCTAGTGTATATTTAGGTACTATCATAGTACTTTAGGTCTATAACCCATCATTTCCGAAAATGTATATATTTACGGTTGGGGCAACTGGCCTACCCACTTCCGGGGCCCATGAAAGAGAAACATTAAATATCTTGGTGGAGGGAAAAAGTTAAACATGATAAAGATAAATATGACTTCATCTAGCTTTCACAAGTCGGGCTGAGTGGTTCTGGGGTTTGAGTTGCTGGCCTTCTGACCCCAACTTGGCAGGCTCGACCCTGGTTCAGTCCGGTGGTAGTTAAAGGTGCTCAAATACGTCAGCCTCGTGTCGGTAGATTTACTGGCACGTAAAAGAACTCCTGCAGGAATAAATTCCTGCACATTCACGTCTCCGAAAGCCGTAGACGTAGTTAGCGGGGCATAAAGCCAATAACATTAATTACATTTGGCTTTTAACAAGCTGAATATATCACGCAAGAAAAGTGTCTTTGTGACATTTTAGTCGTTCAATACAGCAATGTCTTTGGGTACTGTGACTTTCACTTTTTTTGCTTTACGTCGCACCGTCACAGATAGGTCTTATGGCGACGATTGGCCAGGAAAAGCCTAGGAATGGAAAGGAAGCGGCCGTGGCCTTAAGTAAGGTAGAACCCCAATATCTGCCTCGTGTAAAAATGGGAATCCACGGAAAAAACATCTTCAGGGCTGCCGACAGCGGTGTTCGAACCCACTATCTCCCGGTTGCGAGCTCACAGCTGCGCGCTCCTAACCGCACGGCCAACTCGACCGGTATTTTTACCCTTCGGTTTATTGACTTGGCTTGTATAACATAAAACTTAGGCTAAGTTAGATAATATTTTAAACACCAACATCACTATTTTCACCTGTGTGCAATTATATTATTTATTTCATTAATCTTATAATTATTATAATCGAGCATTATTACCTTATAAGACCCCAACAGGCAAGCATTGGTTTAGTGTAGAGTCACACACTTGTTAAATTTACGTTGTTTTCTTTCATGATGTACACGCCTATTTTTGTTATATTATAGAGTATTTAACTATAGCCTAAATTTCTTTACAAATGTAAGCTCTTCAATAAAGACATAAATAACTCGCATGCCAAGATAAATTGGTATAATTAGAGCTGTCAATATGGTTTATAATCCCTTTGATTTATTACCTTGACATGGATCACCCAAAACATAGGTTAGGTTTGGAGAATACTTTAATAATCAGCATTAATTAATGCACTGCTTATTACTTTCATATTCCAAGGTGTAATTGAAGCATTTAATTAAAGCATCATACATTAAAATTTAAAGTTTTACTACTAGAACAGCTGACATGGAAACGTGATTGAAAATTCAAACAAATTCAACTTACGTTAAAATCTTCAAAAAAATAAACTGTAGACTTTTCCGATATATCACCAGCATTTCTCCGGCTCGCCAAAATCCATTTCTCCCTAGTTTTAGCGTCTTTGGAACATTTATAAACCATTTGTTTGGGTTGGTATGCGATGTGCTATTGCACATCGGAACTGTACACCATTTATTAGTTTTCTGCCCCACTGTCTGCGCAGGATTCTTTTTAAGTCTAAAATATACCACTCAGATTATTATCCAATGTATAGACCTTGAATTTAACTATACCAGACACTAACATAAAGTAGAAATACGCAAAGTGTATCCTGCTTCTCACAGCACACTGTGTGTTATTTCGTCTGCTAATTCAGTCAACCTGTACGATGACGTCAGACCAATGAGATCACGTATTTGCGTCACGTGACATTTTCGTGGTTTAATTTAGATTTTCATTATGATTCGGGTTATTATTTGTACATACTGATCACATTTTTAAATTCTGCATGAAAATTTGAACCAGATTAGCATATTTTTAATTAAAACCCCGGATCATGCATGTTCCCTATTATAAGGGCTCAAGTGATACTCTGCATTGACTGATATTAGCGCTCGTAGTGGCAGAATAATGCGAAGTGCTAATCTAATTGACTGGATAACGATGATTAAGAAAAGGATTGTAATTTTGAGGGATAAATACAGAACGTGTTCTCATATTTACCTGAAAATCGTAGCTCATACCCCTAGGATGTTTTCAACATTGAGTTGCTTACCTCAAGTGCTAGACCAATGGATTTTTAATGCACTGATAATATTGTGCCTCAGCATTAGTGATCATCACTACAATCGTGACCATCTTAAGGATGGTGATATTCTGAATTATAAATAAATATTTAATTTTAGTTGCAGTCCTAATTTTTAGTTTCATTTAAATGTCGTTTATGTACCTCAAAACCATTTATGGTTATCCATATACTTTAAGACATTGTCCTTTGTAGCAACTGCCACTATCGCCGCTTGTCTTGTTATCACGAGGACTGTGATACTGGCTGTTCATATACTTAATCAAAATTCGGTAACAAAACTAAAAATAAAAATCCACAGCCTGTTTTCAGTCATTCAAGCGGGTCAGGAATGGAATGAATGAAGCCCCATCTAGCGGCGAGGATAGGAATTGTGCCGGCTGCCGATTCCTGTCGCACTCCTCTGGGGCACTGATTAATGGTGGGCAATTGAAATGATATTGGAGAGCGTTGCTGGAATGAAATATAACAGGGAAAACTGGAGTACCCGGAGAAAAACCTGTCCCGCCTCCGCTTTGTCCAGCACAAATCTCACATGGAGTGACCGGGATTTAAACCACGGAACTGAGCAGTGAGAAGCCAGTGTGCAGCTGCCTGAGCCACGGAGGCTCTAACATAAAACTAATAGAACAAATTTATGGGAGAGGAAAGACAAGACTTTTTCTGCTTGAAGTACTGCCTTATCTACAAGAGAATATGACAATCCACAAATTTTGCAACCATATCTTCTTTGTGCTCAGCACGAGGAAAAGAGAGAAAATGATTTTCAATAAGATTGAACATCTTCAGTTGTTAAAACCATGGTATAGGACAGACTGTTGTGGAAGCAGTCTTGTTATTTGTGTCACGTTGGTTCAACAGTTCACTGCTCTGCGTGGTGCAAAGTGTGGACCAAGAGAACAGGCCACAGGGAAAAACATTGCTTTTAAAAACACTAAAATAAAATGCATATTGTAATGTCCGGTTCACACTAACAAATCATAACTACAATACTAGAAAATTAAAATATATGAATTAGGCAATTAAGCCAACATACCTCTTCTCAGTCAATCCATATACAGCTTTGATTGTCAATCATCAATCAATCAATCAATCAATCAATCAATCAATCAATCAATCAATCAATCAATACTGATCTGCATTTAGGGCAGTCGCCCAGGTGGCAGATTCCCTATCTGTTGCTTTCCTAGCCTTTTCCGAAATGATTTCAAAGAAATTGGAAATTTATTGAACATCTCCCTTGGTAAGTTATTCCAATCCCTAACTCCCCTTCCTATAAATGAATATTTGCCCCAGTTCGTCCTCTTGAATTCCAACTTTATCTTCATATTGTGATCTTTCCTACTTTTATAAACGCCATTCAAACCTATTCGTCTACTAATGTCATTCCACGCCATCTCTCCGCTGACAGCTCGGAACATACCACTTAGTCGAGCAGCTCTTCTTCTTTCAATTCTTCCCAACCCAAACATTGCAAAATTTTTGTAACGCTACTCTTTTGTCGGAAATCACCCAGAACAAATCGAGCTGCTTTTCTTTGGATTTTTTTCCAGTTCTTGAATCAGGTAATCCTGGTGAGGGTCCCATACACTGGAACCATACTCTAGTTGGGGTCTTACCAGAGACTTATATGCACTCTCCTTTACATCCTTACTACAACCCCTGAACACCCTCATAACCATGTGCAGAGATCGGTACCCTTTATTTACAATCCCATTTATGTGATTACCCCAGTGAAGATCTTTCCTTATATTAACACCTAGATACGTACAATGATCCTCAAAAGGAACTTTCACCCCATCAACGCAGTAATTAAAACTGAGAGGACTTTTCCTATTTGTGAAACTCACAACCTGACTTTTAGCCCCGTTTATCAACATACCATTGCCTGCTGTCCATCTCACAATATTTTCGAGGTCACGTTGCAGTTGCTCACAATCTTGTAACTTATTTATCACTCTATAGAGAATAACATCATCCGCAAAACGCCTTACCTCCGATTCCACTCCTTTACTCATATCATTTATATATATAAGAAAACATAAAGGTCCGATAACACTGCCCTGAGGAACTCCGCTCTCAACTATTACAGGGTCAGACAAAGCTTCACCTACTCTAACTCTCTGAGATCTATTTTCTAGAAATATTGCAACCCATTCAGTCACTCTTTTGTCTAGTCCAATTGCACTCATTTGTGCCAGTAGTCTCCCATGATCCACCCTATCAAATGCTTTAGACATGTCAATCGCGATACAGTCCATTTGACCTCCAGAATCCAAGATATCTGCTATATCTTGCTGGAATCCTACAAGTTGAGCTTCCGTGGAATAACCTTTCCTAAAACCGAATTGCCTTCTATCGAACCAGTTATTAATTTCACAAACATGTCTAATATAATCAGAAAGAATGCCTTCCCAAAGCTTACATACAATGCATGTCAAACTTACTGGCCTGTAATTTTCAGCTTTATGTCTATCACCCTTTCCTTTATACACAAGGGCTACTATAGCAACTCTCCATTCATCTGGTATAGCTCCTTCGGCCAAACAATAATCAAATAAGTACTTCAGATATGGTACTATATCCCAACCCATTGTCTTTAGTATATCCCCAGAAATCTGATCAATTCCAGCCGCTTTTCTAGTTTTCAACTTTTGTATCTTATTGTAAATGTCATTGTTATCATATGTAAATTTTATTACTTCTTTGGCCTTAGTCTCTTCCTCTATCTTGACATTATCCTTGTAACCAACAATCTTTACATACTGCTGACTGAATACTTCTGCCTTTTGAAGATCCTCACATACACACTCCCCTTGTTCATTAATTATTCCTGGAATGTCCTTCATGGAACTTGTTTCTGCCTTAAAATACGTATACACACCCTTCCATTTTTCACTAAAATTTGTATGACTGCCAATTATGCTTGCCATCATGTTATCCTTAGCTGCCTTCTTTGCTAGATTCAATTTTCTAGTAAGTTCCTTCAATTTCTCCTTGCTTCCACATCCATTTCTAACTCTATTTCTTTCCAGTCTGCACCTCCTTCTTAGTCTCTTTATTTCTCTATTATAATAAGGTGGGTCTTTACCATTCCTTACCACCCTTAAAGGTACAAACCTCTTTTCGCATTCCTCAACAATTTCTTTAAACCCATCCCAGAGTCTGATTACATTTTTATTTACTGTCTTCCACCGATCATAGTTACTTTTTAGAAACTGCCTCATACCTGCTTTGTCAGCCATATGGTACTGCCTAACAGTCCTACTTTTAAGACCTTCCTTTCTATCACATTTATTTTTAACTACCACAAAAACAGCTTCATGATCACTAATACCAACTATTACTTCGGTTTCCCTAGAGAGCTCATCTGGTTTTATCAGCACCACATCCAAAATACTTTTCCCTCTGGTTGGTTCCATCACTTTCTGAATCAGCTGTCCTTCCCATATTAACTTATTTGCCATTTGTTGGTCATGCTTCCTGTCGTTCGCATTTCCTTCCCAATTGACATCTGGCAAATTCAGATCTCCCGCTACAATCACATTTCTTTCCATGTCGTTTCCCACATAGCTGACTATCCTATCAAATAATTCCGAATCCGCATCAGTGCTACCCTTTTCCGATCTGTACACTCCAAATATATCAAGTTGCCTATTATCTTTAGAAATGAGCCTTACACCTAGAATTTCATGTGTCTCATCTTTAACTTTTTCGTAGCTTACAAATTCTTCTTTCACCAGAATGAAAAATCCCCCTCCCACCTTTCCTACCCTATCTCTACGATACACACTCCAGTGCCGTGAGAAAATTTCTGCATCCATTATATCATTTCTCAGCCATGATTCAACTCCTATTACAATATCTGGTAAATATATATCTATTAAATTACTTAATTCTATTCTTTCTTTACAATACTTCTACAGTTCAACACTAACAATTTTATGTCATCCCTACTTGATTTCCAGTTCCCTGTTCCCTTATCACCGCTCCCTAGGCCATCCCGTTTCCCTGAATGTACCTCCCTATTACGCTTCCAAACAAATATCCTAACTTATACGTACCACTGCGGTTTAAATGAAGGCCATCCGAGCGCAGATCCCTATCTCCTACCCACCCATTAGGATCTAGAAATTTCACTCCCAGTTTCCCAGATACCCACTCCATAGTCTCATTTAAATCCCCAATCACCCTCCAGTCAGTATCCCTCCTACACAGTATTCCACTAACAACAATCTCCGCTTTCTTAAACTTCACCCGTGCTGCATTTACCAGATCCCACACATCTCACACTATGTTGGTACTTATATCAGCTTGCCTTACGTTGTTGGTACCAACGTGAAACACTACCACCTTCTCTTTCCCCTCCTCCCTCTCTTCTACTCTCCTCAACATCTGCCTCAACCTATTTCCTGGATAACATTCTACCCTGGTTCCCTTTCCTCCACACACTTTCCCCACGTGTCTAACGATGGAATCCCCCATGACCATAGCCTCATCCCTACCCACCTCATTTGATCCCCTCCCGTCCTGGTCAGCCCTATCTTTCCTGATAGCTGCAGAAGCTACTTTCTCCTCCCTTTTCTCCTTCCCATGACCCTGTTCCACCTGTCTTTTCCTATCCTCTACTCTACATTTCCCTTTCCTACCTTTCCCTTCCTCCTACTCCCACGCATCTCAGCAACAGTTTCCTGTCCCTCATCTTCCCTCTGTTGTTCTACCTGGAGTGACTCGTACCGATTTCGCACAGACACCTGTCCTGAATTCTGATCCTGAATAGAGCCCTTGGCCTGCAATCTCCTTCCCCTTAGATCACTAGACCACCTGTCTTCTACAACTCCTCCCTTTCCTTCCCCTCCCTCTTGTACACCTACTGTAACCTGTACATTGTTTGAGGGAGTCCTATCTTCCTTCCTGTCTTCTGTGAGAATCCTAATTATCTCTCTCAAACTTTCCAACTCCTCCCTCTTACCCCTCAATGCATCACCACACCCACAATAAGTACACTCGCGCTCCTTAGCCATTCTTTACGGGGGGAAAATGTTAAATTAAAAAATAAAATAACTTATTTGCAAAAAAATAAATGAACGGAGGGATATATTGTCTGGGATAGTACACAACAATAAGGTAATTAATATACGACTACACTACAATACTACTTAGTCGTGCTCTATTTTTTTATCCTACAACCCCTATCAGGATAAACACTGCTGTTAATTATTGAATATCGAAAGTAATACACAAGAAATACACAATTCCAAACTGCAATTAAGCCTATCGTAATTTCAACAATATTTTAGTAAGAGTTTCTACGGATACTTCTACTACACCAGTACTACACAAATATTTTACAATAATAAAATAAGCACACTAAATTCTAATAGGATATTACTCGTATACTACTGTACAGTACACTACAGTAATTTTTAAACTACTTTCAGACGTATCCTAATTACGATACCGGTACCGTACCGTATGTCACTACTAAGCACAACAGAAATGAAATTTGCAAGAACTACTGTACTCAAAGATTACCAACGAAGCTAAATGCTTAGACAAATTATTATTAGTATTACGGTCTAATAGATATACACGAAAGATAACACACGAATATAGCAGGCAAGATACGGCACTATCTAAATGTACTGTATCTATACTACAATGTATCTACACTACACTACACTACACTGCGTTTGGTTAAATGCTTAAGTATCAAAAGGATTGCCGTACACGAAGAAAAACACAAATATAACTGGTAAGATACTATCTAATATATTATACCTTATTGTCCCATTCTGCCTCATTAGGAGAATATATTAATGCACCATTTTTGCTACCAGCATAATAACATCGTACAAGCTGTCTTCAAAAACACATGGGGAAGTTATAATTTGTATAAATGAATATTTATTTCATTATGGGTACAATACGCCTTGGTGAATTTTTGCTTTCTTTGGACTCAATGATATGAGTGAATCTGAGGTCTAGGGGGTCTTTTGTAATGACGTCCACTATTGCCACTTGTCTTCTTATCACGACGACTGAAACCAAAGATTAGGATTTGGGAATTGGAGGAGGAGGATAAAAGAGTGGCATTCCAAGATTTTATAAAAAGGAAGTTGCCTAACGCGGAAATATGAAGTGGAGAAGAAGAGTGGGACAATTTAAGACAGACATTTGTGGAAGCTGCAATTGAGGTATGCGGAAAAACAAAAGGAAAGGTTAACCCTTTGGGGTCCAATTGATTTTCTACCTGCATCCTGCACAGGTCCAATTTGACATTAGGCAAATATGGGAAGGAAGTTCTCACATAGGTAAAAAGGTGAATTTTTACATTAATAATACGAACTTCAAATTTATTTATTATCAGTCAAGTTAACCACATTATCAGCGATATTTTTTCAATGTATGGTACTTCCGGAAGCATTTGTTCGGGTGTAGTCCTGGGTTCCCTGGACAGGTCTCACAAAAAATGATGTCTCCTTTCTGCCCCCTTTCACTTTCCTGTCGGAACACACGGCACAGTCCTTGGTTTTTTTTTGTCCTGACGAGCATCTATGATGTGTAACTTCCCGTTCAGTCGAAGTTCTTCGTCACAGCTGCTCCGTCGGCCGCGTTTACGGGTTTTTTGTTCCTAACGTCCCCAACAAGCCCCATAATAACTCGGTCCCTGAAAGTCTTGTGATTCACCTCGGGCTTATTTTCTGCCTTTTGTTGCAAGTTATATAGGTGAGAACTGTTCACCAAAGCTACCTACAACACCCAGAAGTACAATTTGTATCCCATAGCACTGTTGTGAGAATACTTGGAAAAAATACGGTCGCCTTCTTCATAAACTTTCCATTCGTCACCCACTACATCAGCGCTTTCGCCACTATCTTCCATGTCATTTTCCTCCTCACTCGAAATATCATACTCAGATTCAGAAATACTAATGTCACCATCAGAATCCGTCAACAAATCATCGTCAATATCTCCACTATCACATAACTGTTCGTAAATATCATCAGGCTCCATGCCGCGGCTGGTGGACGCCATGTTGATAACGAAAGTAAACACAGCTGTGACGCTGTGACAGTGAGGAACTATCTCCAAAGAAATCACAATTCAGCTTAAAGGAATGAACAGCAGATGGCAGGAGGCAAGAGAGAAATGCCAAGGCTGTATACTGCGTAAAGCTCGGCGCCATTTCTGCTCCAGCATACGAAATATATAACCTTAAAGTTGTGTCGGACTAGGTCCGACATAGGACCGGAACTGAAAATTAACGATGTCGGACTGAGTCCGACATTGGACCCCAAAGGGTTAAGGAAAAGGAGACACGGTGGTGGACAGACAAAATAAAAAAGAAATAAAGGAAAGGAACAAGGTGACGAAAGAAATTAATAAGGAAAAGCAAAAAAAAAAAAGTATCAGAGGGGTGAGAATAAGATAGAAAGGTTACATGTTGAATAGAAAAGATTGAAACTAAAAGTAAAGAGGAGTATCAAGGAAGAAAAGGAGAAATGTTGGGGAGAGTTTACCAACAAAATTGAGTAAGATAGTCAAGGAAATCAGAAACTATTATACAGAGTAATAAAATCGAAAAGAAAAATTCAATGTATTAGAGAGAGAAGATGGATCCATAGTACATGATGAAAAGGGTCTTCAGAAGGTGATGGCAAAGTATTTTGAAAAACTTTTTAATGAGGATGACTGCTTGGAGGAAGAAGGAGATAAGAAAATGGAAATATATGGAGAAAAAGAAGAGATCCTGATTACATGGTTGGAACTTGAAAGGGCACTGAAAGCAATGACCAAAGGTAAAACAAGTGGAAAAGATTAATTAAATGCTGATGTGATTAAGGCAGCAGGAAGCATTGGACTACAGTGGCTATACCGAGCCCTCAATGCCATGTGGAAGGATGAAAGGATACCTGAAGATTGGCAACAAGGAAGCATTGTAGCACTGTTCAAAAAACGAAATAGGAAGAAATGTAAAAATTATAGAGGTATAACTCTATTATCACATGGGCTAAAAATAATGGGGACCGTCATAGACAAAAGACTGAGGGATATAATAGAAACACAGTTAGAGGAAGAACAATCTGGCTTTAGACCAAATAGATCAACAATAGACTTGATATTTACAGTGCGAACAATAATGAAAAAACATCTGGAAAGGAACAAGGAAATCATATTAGTATTTTTGGATTTGGAAAAAGCTTATGATACAGTTAAGAGAAAACATGTATGGGAATGCCTACTGCAAAGGAATGTACCAAAATCATTAATTAACAACATAAAATGTTATATCATGAGAGCAAAAACAGTGCACAAGTGCGGAGTGGTGACTCTGAAACATTTTATACACAAAAAAAAAACTCTTAAGTAAGGAAGTGCACTGTCGCCATTATTGTTTATTATATTGATGGATGAAATCATAAAACGTGTAAAACAGAGTATCAGTAGTGATGAAGTGAATGCTTTGGTACCTGCAGATGATGGGGTTATTTGGGGAAAGGGAGAAAAGGAAGTACAAAGGAGACTGGTCGTTTGGAATGAAAATCGGAAGGAGTCTGGAATGGTAATTAGTAAAAAGAAAACTGTAGTCATGCATTGTGGAAAAGAGAAAAAGAGAAGCCAAGTGAACATAGAGAAAGAACAGTTAGGGAATGTAGAACAGTTTACATATCTGGGTAGCATTATTATGGAAGTAATGAAATCAACCCTGAAATTAAAAACAGGCCATTTATTGATGGATGCAGTATTTTTTATCCGTCTCTTGGCACAGGCCAGAGCAAACTGTTGCTTCCACCGAAGTACCAGTCTCATCCATGGCTGTGACAATATGGAGGCTGCTGGGGTATGGGTGGTGCTGAGTAATGACATTTGGAGCACGACTAATGTTCGAGTGTTATGACAGGTGTTGCTCATAGGATCAGTCGTGCTGCAGTAGCACCTTCTAGTCCAGTGAGGAAAGCAATGACAAACAATCTCACTCCTCATCTTGCCTAGTACGCCTCAGTTTGGTGCTGCCATTGGTTATTGCGATTTCCCTATAACTGCATAGCCTTTGGTGGTGCTATTTGAGGATCCAACCAGCCTCTGGGCTGATGACCTAACAGACAGACAGTAAGATCCAAGCAGTAGAAACGAAATTCTTAAGAACACCAGTCAAAAAGACAAGACGAGATAGAATTCAAAATATTAAAAATGGAAATTCTAAGTTCCATGGAGGGAATTAGATATTTTTCCACCAATAGAGCATAGTCCCACTCTGATGAGTCTAGTGTCAGACCTAAGACGAAACGCCGGTTAATAGAGCAAACGCCTGAAAAGCCATACATCTAATTTTTTATCTCATTTTGACATATCACTTAGTCATGCAGCTCATCTTCTTTTTCCCAAGTCTTCCTAGCCCAAACTTTGCAACATTTTTGTAACGCTACTCTTTTGTCGGAAATCACCCAGAACAAATCGAGCTGCTTTTCTTTGGATTTTTTCCAGTTCTTGAATCAGGTAATCCTGGTGAAGGTCCCATACACTGGAACCATACTCTAGTTGGGGTCTTACCAGAGACTTACAAGCCTTCTCCTTTACATCCTTTCTACAACCCCTAAACACCCTCGTAACTATGAGCAGGGATCTGTACCCTTTATTTACAATCCCATTTATGTGATTACCCCAATGAAGCTCTTTCCTTATATTAACATCTAGATACTTACAATGAGCCCCAAAGGGAACGCAGTAATTAAAACTGAGAGGACTTTTCCTATTTGTGAAACTCACAAACTTACTTTTAACCCCATCTCACAATATTATCGAGGTCACGTTGCATTTGCTCACGATCTTGTAACTTATTTATTACTCTATACAGAATAACACCATTGCTCACAATCTTGTAACTTATTTATTACTCTATACAGAATAACAATTGCTCAAAATCTTGTAACTTATTTATTACTCTATACAGAATAACATCATCCGGAAAAAGCCTTACCTCTGATTCCACTTGTTTACTCACAGCATTTATATATATAAGAAAACATAAAGGTGGTTTGGGCATGTAAAAAAGAATGGGAAAGGAATGGGTAGCAAGAAGGGAATTGGAAAGGGAAGTTAAGGGAAAGAGGCCAGTTGGAAGACGGAGAAGGTGGATGGATGAGATTTGGAAGGACATTAGAAGAGTTGGATTGGATGTAGCGGAAGTAATGGAGCAGGAAAAGTGGAAGGACAGAAAGGAGTGGAGGAGGTTTGTTAACCACACCTGGGCGACTGGAGTGGGACATTGGTGATGATGATGATGATGATGAATATTTGTACTGCACTTTACAATGAACCAAATCTGCTACAGTGCCTGGCTACAAATCCTGAAACATAATTGTATGCATTCTACAACTTCGGCAACCATGCCATAAACATTTTCAGTCAGGTCGTCGCATTCCCACGACTCTTCATTGATTAATCTGTTGAGTTTCTTCTTAAGATTAGCAACGGCACTTTTGTCTTTGTAAGTTTTCATAGCTTTTGAAATCTTCCAATGTTATACAGTGAAACCTCGGAATGCGAGTAACATGGTCTACGAGTGTTTTGCAAGACGAGCAAACATTTTAAATAAATTGTAACTTGGTAAACGAGTGAGGTTCCGCAATACGAGCGTCACGTGTGCCTAGGTTTTCCCCTCCCCTGTGAGTTTGTTGAATAGATGAAGGAGGTCTTTGGTCCTGTAGTGAAGAAATACCTTTCAGAAAATAATCTGCCGCTCAAAGCCTTGTTGGTTATGGACAATGCTCCTGCTCATCCTCCAGGCCTTGATGCCTCGAGGACGACTTACTGGAGGAATTCAAGTTCGTTAAGGTTAAGTTCTTTCCTCCCAACACTACTCCAGTCTATGGATCAGCAAGTCATTTCGAACTTCAAGAAGCTATACACCAAACCACTATTTCAGCGATGCATCAAGTGACCGAAGGAACAAACCTTACCCTCCGAGAGTTTGGGAGAAATAGCCTCCCCATCGTGAACTGCCTGAAGATCATCGGTAAAGCCTGGGATGCAGTCACCAAGAGAACTCTCACTTCCGCTTGGGCAAACCTGTGGCCTGACTGTGTTCTTGGACGTGACTTTGAGGGGATTGTTGGTGAAAATGAGCCGCCGATTGTTGATGAAACTGTGTTCTTAGGGAAGACCATGGGGTTGGAGGTGAATGACGTCGACATTCGAGAGCTGGTAGAAGAACATAGCCAGGAACTGTCCACCAACGAACTGATGGACCTGCATCGCGAACAAAAGGAGGATGTTATGGATGAGATCTCGTGCGGGGAAAAGTCGATGGAATCTCTCATTTCAACTGAGATTAGGGAGAAGTGTAAAATGTGAGAAACGGTGCAAAATTTTGTAGAGAAACACCATCCGAATAAGGCTGTAGCAGTCCGAGCGATGAATCAGTTCAATGACAATGCAAAGACACATTTTCATGAAATCCTCAAAAAGAGGCAAAAGCAACAGTGATTGGACAGGTTCCTCGTTAAAGTTAAACGAAAAGGAAAAAAATTCCAGTGAGCCAACAGATAGCAGTGATTCCGTTAGTGAAATTCGTGCTACACAGTAACACTTCTCATGTCATCTCTCATCTCCTCTCACATCAACAATGAATCTATTGTAATGTAAAATGCATTTTAATTTGTTTTAAGTTCTATTTTGTTTCAGAAATGGTATGTGAATAAATATTTTTGTGTTGTGGACGAATCATCCGCGTTTCAATTGTTTCTTATGGGAAAACTTGCTTTGATACACGAGCGCTTTGGATTACAATCATGTCACCGGAACGAATTATGCTCACAATCCAAGGTTCCACTGTATATGGTTTTTCTTCAGAAGTCCGTGCTTGTGGTTTTAGTAGACTGTACACAGAAAGCACTTTCTATACAGTAAAATGTGCTCAAAGGAGAAACTTGGATCCCATGTGGGTGTCGCCTGTCATAAGGGGCGACTAAGGGATGATTGAATTAGAACCATGAGACTTCTTGTGATTAGTACCATCATGCGAGGAACACCATGGGTCGCCTGTACTTGTGAGTAGTACCACTCTGTTAGGAACACAGCAGAGAGTGGTTCACTGTAGGTGTACACTACTCGTGATTATTACCACTATATGCTGAACACCACGGGCTTACGTTGCCTGTGATTAGTACCATTATGTGAGAAACACCACGGGTCTGGGCGTTGCTTGTGATTAGTACCACTATATAAGTGACACCATGGGTCACCGTTGCCTGTGATTAGTACCCACTATGTGAGGATTACAACGGGAATACTGGCGCCCGTGATTAGTGCACCTATGTGAGGAACACAATGAGTTTGTGTTGCCTGTGAGTGGCACTATTATGTGAGGAATACCATAAGTCTGCGTTACCTGTGCGACGTACAATACTTGTGAGTAGTACCGTAATGTGTGGAACACCGTGACACCACTTTTGATTCGTACCGCAATATGAGAAATACCATGGTTTTACTTTACGAGCGGTAAGTTCCATTATGAGGGGCCGTTGACCTGGAATTTAGACCCCTTTATTCAACAAGCAACACTGATTCAGGATTGTGCTTTGGAAGCAGCCCCTTGTTTGAGATAGTTTCTGGGAAGGTGGGGCATTGCAGGTCGGATTCACTTATTGTTTTAAGTTCATAATCATTGTTCATCGTCATGTTTTTGAATTCTAGTCAGTGGATCAATTTTGGAATTATTTTTAACTTACAGTCTTGTGAAATGGATTCTCTGATTATTTTAAATTAATATTCATCCATTCAGTCTTTATCATGTTTTGAATTCTGGTCAATGAATGAATTTCATACTTTTAAATTGTCATTACATTTTTCTCATTTCTTATCTAGGTCATCGGCCCCTGATTGTGTCAAGCCCCTTTAAACAACAAGCATCATCATCACATTTTTTCAGTCTCGGCGAAGCTTATGGCGCTATAATGCTTACTTGTGTATAATGCGGAATCTCCTCAACACGGAAATAGAAACGAAATACGAAAGAATTCTTTAAAATCGAGGTATACAATGCAGAAACTGATGTGGTCCTACGTATAGTATCTGGTGCTGGCGTGATCAACGTCAACTGGCGCACGTATTAGTATGGATGGTGGAACGAATGAAGTGCTTGAAAATGTGTTGGCAATAACCAACTTCTAGCAGTGATAGATGTAGAGAATGAGGAGAAGATGGAAGATTACGGAGATGAGCAGAACAGGCCCACAGTGCAATTTGCCATTACATATAACTCTTCTTGAACTGAGCACAGGACTGCATTCAGAAAGAAGAGGAAATATGTCTCTCTGTTTGATCTGTGGAATGAAGCTTACTGTTGTGAAGTACTGAATAGAGTTTTGTGATGGAAATAATTTTAAGGAGCGTATTACCCAGTGTTTTGAAATAGTATAATGTAGTGTTGTGATAGTGTAAAAATGATTTACTGTGTTTCATTCTGTATTTAGTAATAAAGTGCAGTTATAATAATAATTAACAAAACAGTGAACTAAAGTACTACAAACATCAATCTGGATAATACCAATATAAATGGTCCGTTATTGGACATTATAAATTTTCCAGCTAACTCATTCCTGGTTGCCAGCATTTCGCCCTCGTGTGCTAGGTTGGGCTCATAAGTTGGTACCTAGCACACCTACCAAGACTGATGGCCAAGCAGGCATCGATTTTTAGTAGCGAGACACATTCTCTCATAGTGCATTGGCACTGCCGGTGGCTTCAAGTGGCTTATGCAGTGGCCTCCACGGTATGCACTAGTCATGCGTCTTGGTAGGTGTGCTAGGTACCAACTTATGAGCCCAACCTAGCACACGACGGCGAAACGCTGGAAACCATGAATGAGTTGGCTCGAAAATTTATAATGTCCCATTACTGACCATCTATATTGGTATTATAAATTTACTTATTCGGGACAAATATTTCAGACTCCCTATGGGAATCAATATCTATATCATCAATCTGGATAGCCGACTGACATGCGTAGGCAGGTACAGGTAAGCTCTAAATAATATTTAAAATTACTCTTTTAAGGCAAAAGAATGATGTTTTATGTAATGCTGAAACTCATCTAATTTGGAAAATATGTTTGGTCCCTTGTGATTCCGCTCTGAGCAAGTTTTAGTGTAACTGGAAAAATATTGGCATTGTTGCATAATAGTCATTGTAACTTCTCTTGTGAATCTTGTTTAAATTTTGTTGAGTACATAACCAAAATCACAGGAGTGAATCTCCCAGATCCATTGTTGCGCTAGTCTGGAGAAGTCACTAGATCCCGTATCAGACTGCCTGTCATTACCATTTACTTCATATCTCAGTGTGATTCAACAGAAATACCAGATATAATTCTGTTATCATATTGTGCCCTATAATGACTTAGTTCACATGAGGCGAACGTCGAAATCGAACCAAGTGCATCATAGTTACCAATACGTCCACCAGAGTGAGTATTTCTGGCATATAGCTTACCTTACGATGGGTCTCCTCTTTCAGCAGCTCTAGAGAAACATGAATCAGGGGTAAAGGGTAAAGAACAGGGCATCGATATTACTTAACTAAAGAGGATACCAAAAGTGCAAGGTAAGAGCGATCCTAACGAAATAACAAAATTAAAATTTTTAGCTGCATTCAAATTTTTACAATATTCATTACAATCAGATCGATAATGAAGACATACAAATATACAAGTCAGATATAAGGTATAATGCATGGGACTATTAAACATGGAGCCGTCGATAACCATCCTACATTTGGTCGCGAAAACACCATCACATGACTTCCGTGATGTAACAAGCATATCAACAATGATATGAGTAAAGGAATATTTAAACGTGCATCAGCATAAAACGCAAGGCTAGTAATTTCTTCCTGTTCCTCTCTAAGCAGCTCTATGCCACAGTACTCAGAATATCCTAACTGGCAAAACCTAAACATCCGAAATTACATTGCTCCGATGAGGCATCGAACAAAAGACCTACCAAGAGCAAGCCACAAACATATAAGATAAATCATTAGGAATACTAATATATCATCCAATAATCATATAATTGGGGCCTGGTTGCATAGAAATAATCTTTACAAATGGAAATACATTCACAACTTGTTCCGTAACGGAAGGTCGTTGGTCTCCCTAAACATTTAACAGACATTCACTAGCATTTCCCTTCTGCGATCCTGTGTCGTGACGTCATACAATCCCCTCCTCCCCTTATTACAGGCACGTGACAAGGGTCGGCCATTATTCTGTCTCTAAAAATAGCTTCCAGCTGGTGAACAGTAAACAAACTGCGGAAGTCTTTCGCTCTCACCGCAGCTTCAGATATCTGGCTTTCTTCTCGTCCTCATTACTATGCATGGGCTACTTGCCACCGTGTTTATATCATTACCAATTCAACAACACATCGCAGCTGCCTACAACGGGCTTGTCTATTACTATTCACTGGCGCAATCTCCAGCGCAATTAGTCCTTGGCCAACACAGGGCATTTACACCTCATATGACACATTATGAATAGGCGAGAGGGTTTCCTTTACCTCGATATGCACAGTCAGTTGATTACACATTATTCATATATCTCAAATGTTATGACCGGCACCTCTTGACACGTCAACCCGAGTAAGTTAAGGGATAAGTAAAGTACTTAAATGAACTACATTAAACCAAAAAGTTACATACATGACACATCCATATCAACAATAGCTGTCGACCTAACTGTTGTGACCGTGCTGGTCCGACATGAAAATGTATACAACAAATACACAATCCTAATAATACCGAGTACCATGGTTATCACACTAAATAAAGAACCCACGACAAGCAACCTACTATTAACCTAACTGAGTTCGAGTCCTGGGCATAGACACTAAAGGCATGACAATTTCCTACGATATTTACATGTTGGCTGACAGCCAACATTCTCCTGTCAAGTAGAATTTATGACAGCATGTTTATTACAATTGGAAAGCTCTGACCTGAGATGGTGATCATTACGGAACGGCCCCTCAGTGGACAGCCTGATTTACTGCATCATGACGGGCTTAGACGGTGACGGCACACACAAGCTGGTAGCGGGAGACATCCTGGCTGGCGGTTGCATTTCCTGCAGTTTCTCTGGGGGTTGGATGGTTGCCACTTCGGTATCGTGTTGAGTAGACGTGCTGGATGGTTCTGGGTCGACTCCTGATGCCGTGACGACACCTCGTCTGCTTCAGCTCTGGTTACCGCTCCCCCAACACAAATGAGCAGTATCTCGTTCCGGGATTATGTTGGGAAAACTGTAAAAAAATGCCCATTACACACTGTCCGTAGTTTGATGCCCGTTTCCTCTACCGCCGTATCTAATGTGGTCGGTTAATCAAGTCACTTTCAGAGTGTAGACCTGCTCTTCAAATTTTTCATCTCCCAAGACATAATAGCAGTTTCATATCATGCTTTTCACACTGACCGAACTTTCTAATCCAATCGATAACCTCAGCCTGCACTAATAAGTATCGTTCGTTTGGTACAATTTGAACCTCAAGTAATGTGAAGCTACTAGCCAAACAACATATAATTAGCAGCATATTTCCTCTAGGCAACAGATCAACGCTTGTAATATCAATTGTACAGCTTAATTATCCATATCAATTACTTACTTTTCCCCAAGGCTTGCTTGAACTTGGCGTACGCACCTCGAAGATAAAGACGCTCTTCTGTATGCCGACTTGTAGCGTGATGACCTCGTTCTGGCAGCAGTACAGTCGATGAATGAAACTGACGCCCTTGGCGGCCGTGTATATATAATCAGGCTCGCACCCGCGTTACCAAGCTCCAATGTGGGAGGTTTCCAATTTAAGTGCGCCCGTGAGTGGACATTTCTACCGCGCAAAGTGTGACAAGTATCTCACTTAACGTATGCATTTATAATTATAGCCGTGTCGCATATCAAAATTTACGGGAAATTATGCATGTTGCAATTCTCCTATCAGATCCAGTGCATCTCGTATATAGCTAGAGATATTAAATTAACTTCCTCTTCCCTCCAAGTTACAATCAACCCGCGAGATTCATGCAGTGTTTAACGTCCAACGCCACTTATGAAGAGGCTTCGCTTGGGTAATAAATTCCTTTTATGAGTCTCTGGAATTTTCTTCACGCTTCTGATGCTATGTTCCCATGAGGAACACTCAATCTCTTATCCTCTTACATAATAAAATGCTATACAAAGGGCTTGCATGGTGGTCTCATACAATTCCAATACATTAGGCCAAAATCCATATTACTTGACCATGAATTGAATGGTTCAATATGTATTCTTTTTCAGGTTGCTTTTTACATTTAATTCATATATTGGTTTCGACAAACTAAAGAACCTATCATTTATAAATTGATCGAGTCCAAAGATAAAGGAAATGCTTCAAATACGACCAACATTAAAAATGACTTTGCAGACTTCAAGCTTGTATTCCAATAATTCATTCTGCATTCATTTTGATGTGTATTTTGATTCATATAAGTGTTTTCCGGGCTTGTAGGCCCTGGTCCAGGAGCATGTGATGGTCCCAACATTGTATTGATTGGGTTGATCTTAGTACAAATAATTGTACTTAACTGTCAAGGGTTCCGACTGACTTTGATAGCAGCGAAGCTCTCAGTGGAATGAAGTGGTGTTGTAATTCCACTTCATTATATAGTGCAGGCTACGGAACGCGGCTCGCCTATTGGTCCACCATGCTGGTGGGACGGTCGCTGATCGGATGTTTTTCGGCTAATGATTGAAGCATTAAGGTGCCCGATGGTACATCGACCTGCTTTGGCGGAGACAAGCAACTGATCACCCGTTGCTTTTTCTGTTCTCCCTCGGCCACTGTGTCCTCCAGGATTTAAGTCTTTCAGGACTGGAAACTAGGCTTTGTTTACTCATTCAGATTCCTCCTTACGGTTGAAGCTGTTGGTCTGCTTCAGGATTTCAATGGCTTCCCTCTATAGCCGAGCTTGATAAGACACAGTAGTTGACAGTACTTTGGTGTCCCTGTACTGTATATCATGGCCTGCTAGCGGCCAGTTCCCGTTTTGCAATTGAAATTGTAATGATTAGCAGTGATGGAACTAACAGTTCTATGAATATCAATGCAAGAAAAAGTCTGGATGATGAGCATACTCCAGATGCTAAGAATTTAGAGTCTAATTTATTTCTCAGATTTTACACTTAGTTCATCCCAGATTTTAATGTTACTTGTGTGTTGTCAATTAGTTTTCATGTCAGTTGTGTGTTTTATATTAGTTTAGTTACTAGATGTGTTACATTAAGGCTGAAGATGGCCAGCCGAAGCCAAAACTAATTCCTAGTTTAGTAATGTAATTCAATAGTAGTGCATAATATTGTATTGAAAACGGTAGACCATACAATATTAATTTAATAATTATTACTGTGATTACAATTCAATACGGATAAAAACCATGAAGTTTATATTCTATGATTACATAGCCAACCAGGAAAAACAGTAAGTCTATTTATGTTTAGGTCTTAAAGTCAAAATTGCCAACTTCGGCAAAGACATCGAATTTCTCAAGCAGTGTATCGCTCACAATTTGGCCCCCAACTTTCTCAAAAGCAAGTTTAAGAATCATTGTTCTTCTTTGTAAATTACTAATACCAAAACTAGAACAAATAAGATTTGTCTGAGAGAGGAGATCAAATTTTTGTACAAAAGAAAGTCATTTTAACCATAGATTATATGAGACTCACCTCGAAACTACAAGTTTACTTTCGGATGCTCACTGGAACCTATTTCAAGCCCAAGTTGACAATAGATTATTTATTGTATTGTCAAAGAAATGACAAACCTTAGAGAAAAAGCTGCGTACGTTAATGAACTCTAAACTCAACAATAACTGTGCTAAAGAAACCATCAGAAACACTAGGCCTAACGTGCCCAACCAATTTCACCCTCCGATCATAAATTTGTCCAAGGTACCATTGAATGAAGATGAAAGTTCCATTTTAGCCAAGGGCCCTAAACACAGTTGGCCTAATTTTAATACAGCCATCACTACAGCAATAGAAGCAGAATTAGCCATTAGCAAATTGCCAGCAGATAAACAAGATGAAATAAGAACTGAAGTAAAAAGAAAATTAAACTCCATTCTTAACCCAAAAACAATATTAACTCCCATAATTCACCCCTTACTACTCAGGCCTAAATCAGCGAAGGTAGCTGTGTTTGGTGATAGCTAAGGAAGGGGAATTGCGGGAGTGATTAGCGACGAGAATATAGCAGCAACCGGAGAAATATATCCAGGAGCTTCTATCAGCAGTGTTGTGGAAAACGTAGAAGCAGCAACTAGGAACTTCGGGAGCGGCGATGCAGAGCTTATCATCGGTGGGACGAACGACGTAGCTCGCGACGACGCCAAGAATGTAAGATCACAACTTCAACATACACTAGGGAAGCTGACCCACACTAACGTTTTTGTAGTGAACGTGCCCCACAGGCATGATTTGAGTAGAGACTCGTGTGTGAACATTGAAGTGGACAAGGTCAATACAGATATTGTTAAAATTTGTAAACATTTTCGGAATACTCAGGTTATTGAATGCAGCAGTTTTGAGAGATACTGTTATACAAAACATGGCCTCCATCTAAACAATTCAGGTACGCGAAAGATAGCAAATATTGTTCTAGATTTTATTAATCTTAAGATATGTACTGTAAAACAGGCAACTCCCTTGAGTTATAATACTGACCAGGAAAACTAGTAGAAAGAGCCAGCTGTACTTCAAGCTGGCTCAGTCAACTAGAAAAAGAAACTAGGGATAGTAAGGAATTTCAAGTTACCCAATTGCAACAGTCAAGTTTTAGGAAGGGGGTCTGAGATTGCTCTTGGTAAACTGCCAAAGTGTAGTAAATAAACAATTAAAATTCGGTACATTGATGGAATCTTATGAGACTGATGTGGTGATAGGAGTGGAATCGTGGTTGAAAGAAGGGGTGGGTAATAGAGAAGTATTTCCAGAAGGGTACACAGTCTATCGTAGAGACCGAGGAGATAAAAAGGGAGGGGGGTGTTTATTCTGGTGAAGGAAACTTACTCTTCACATGAATACTTTACCGATGAAAGGGATGAAATATTAGGGATAAAATTAGTTTGTGATAATATGAAGGAGGTGGGAATTATAGGAACATACAGGCCTGGAAGAGAGGAAAGAGACATGGAAATCTTTGAAAAAATAATAGATTATACTCGTAAAAACAATAATAATGATATGGTAATAATTGGGGGAGATCTAAATTTGCCTGAAGTTGAATGGAAAGGAGCTGCAAGTGAAGCCCACGAACAGAAACTGGCCAATAAGTTAATTTGGGAGGGAGGATTTACACAAGTAGTACAAGAACCGACTCGTCTCAATAACTTACTAGATGTATTCTTGGTTAAACCATGGGAAATTGTTGATAAAACTGAGGTAATTGAAGGAATAGGAGACCATAAGGCTGTAATAACGGATGTAGGACTCGTACCAAAAAGGCTTAATAAGAGGGTTACACAAGACAAGAAATTGTACAGAAAAACTAAAGTTGATGAATTTGGGACTTACCTTAAATCACAATTCAGTTGTTGGGTAAGTGAAGGGAGTAACGTGGATACACTTTGGGCTAAATTTAAAGGAATTATTTGGGAAGGAGAGAAGAGATTTGTACCTGTTAAGAAGGGTAAAATGACCTCAGACCCTGTTTATTATACAAGGGAAATAAGAAAATTAAAAAGAAAATGTAGAATAGTAAACAGGAAAATCAAAGAGGGCAGGGAGAGTAGAGAAACTAGAAAACAGCTAATGAGGGAACTGAATAGAGTGAAAAAGGAAGCAAAAGAGAATTATATGAATGGCATACTTCAAGAGGGTAATGACCACAAAGGGAAATGGAAAAAGCTGTATTCATATATCAGCAATCAAAAAGGAAAAGGAATCCAAATTCCTACAATGGTGGGAGAAGGGGGTGAACATTTTTAACAGATACTGAGAAAGCAAACCTATTTAGTAGGGAATTTAGAGATTCAGTAGATGATTGTCAAGAGTTGGAAACCGGAACAGAAGATGGAGAGAGACAGAGGGAAACAAGAAGCTTCTCATTCACAAATGAAGATATTTTCAGAGAAATCCAACTGCTTCAGCAAGGAAAAGCAGCAGGAAGTGATCAAATTACTGGGGAGGTATTGAAGACAATGGGGTGGTAATAGTGCCTTATTTAAAATTTCTCTTTGAGTATGTCATAAATAATAGTGTAATACCAAAGGAATGGAAGGAATCTATAATAATACCAATTTATAAAGGAAAGGGTGACAAAAGGAAACCAGAGAACTACAGACCAATCAGCCTGACCAGTATAGTTGTAAAATTCTGGGGAGTTTAATATCGAAGTACATCAGAGGGATATGTGATGATAAAAATTGGTTCATGAGGAGCCAGTATGGATTTAGAAAGAAATTTTCTTTTGAGGCACAACTGGTGGGATTTCAGCAGGATATATTAGATCAGTTGGATTCAGGAGGCCAGTTAGATTGCATAGCCATAGATCTTTCCAAAGCCTTACACGTTGGATAAAAGCATTTCTAAATTAAAGGGTTCAGAAAGTCAAAGTAGGAAATAATTTATCTCAGGAAGAGAAAGTTTGGAAGGGAATTGCACAGGGTAGTAAAATCGGTCCGTTACTTTTCTTAATACACACAAATGATTTAGGGAACAAAATGTCTTCAAAAATAAGATTGTATGCAGATGACATCATTGTTTATAGAGAAATAAACAACATTGAGGATTGTTCAGAATTACAAAGGGACCTTGAAATTATCCAACAATGGATTGAAGAAAATAATATGAAGGTTAATGGAGGCAAATCAACTGTTACAACTTTTACAAACAGGAGCTTTAAAACTGAATTTGAATATACTTTGGATGAGGTAGTTATCCCAAAAGATGGCAAGTGCAAATACTTAGGTGTGAGATTTGAAAGTAATTTGCACTGGAAGGGTCATATTGATGACATTGTTGGGAAAGCATACAGATCATTACATGTAATAATGAGGCTACTTAAAGGATGCAACAAAGAATTAAACGAAAAAAGTTACTTGAGTATGGTTCGTCCATTATTGGAATATGCAAACAGTGTTTGGGATCCTCACCAAGAATACCTAATAAAAGAAATAGATAGTGTGCAGAGGAAAGCAGCAAGATTTGTAACAGGGGATTTCAAGAGAAAGAGTAGTGTATCAGAAATATTAAAGGAACTTGGGTGGGAAACTTTAAGTAAGAGAAGGGAGAAAACTAGACTTACAGGATTATATAGAGCCTATACAGGAGAAGAAGCATGGGGAGATATCCGTGAGAGGCTTCAGTTGGAAAATAATTATATCGGCAGGACTGACCACAAATATAAAATTAGAAGGAATTTTAGCAGAAGCGATTGGGGTAAATTTTCATTTATTGGGAAGGGTGTGAAGGAGTGGAACAGTTTACCAGAGGTAGTGTTTGATCCTTTTCCAAAATCTGTACAGATATTCAAGAAGAGAATAAACAACAACAGAGAAAATAAATGAAGTGTTAGAGGGCATTCGACCAGTGCAGGTTATTGTAAATAAACAAATGTGTGTGAATAAATTAATTCCATCCCCTGGTCTAAGGAGTTTGGACAGCCAAAGTAGGGGACTGCCTGTAGGGGTGAAGTACAGTGGGGACTTCCGAGGGCCCTGGGACCGCTACGGTAGCTATGAAGGCCCTTCAGGAACTCTGAAAAGTGGTGACAAAAGGGGCTCTGGTTAAGACGCAGCAGGTCGTTATGCTACTTAGGATCCAGAATGGTTAAAAAAATAGTAAATAAATAAATGCAATGTAAATATTAATGTTATTACCAGTTGTATAGTATCATTTGAAGTATTTCCACATACTGTATATCAGTTGACTATATTTGTAAGTAGTACAGGAGATATTATAAGTAGAATTTTGTAAACATTATAAATTTATTAAGGATGAGCTGTGTGTTTAATAGAAAACATTGTTAGCGTAAATTGTATAATATTGTATTATAGGAAAAATTTTCTTCTCTTGTTAATTTAATATTTAGTGCTTGACAATAATATATTTTAGTGTACCATTTGCCCCCGAGGTAGACACCTCATTTGCAAATAAAGAGATTTTGATTTTTGATTTTGATGATGACAATAGCTACAAGAAATGTATTACAGATCTATTTAAAGTAGTTTTATTTGAATCCGCCTTGTCAGTACACTTATTAATGAAAGAAAACTATTTATTTAACCATTCATGTTTCGGGAAGTGAACATTACCTTCATCAGTGGTCTGTTCAAAGAATAAAAAAATATAACACAATAACCACACTGTTTCGGGAAGTCAATGCAGATTGTGTTAACTGATGAAGGGAATGTTCACTTCCTGAAACATGTATGGTTAAATAGTTTTCTTTCATTAATAAGTGTACTGACAAGGCGGATTCAAATAAAACTATTTTAAATAGTTCTGTAATACATTCAGACTTGTCAATACAGATCAAACAACCATATTAACCTATCAGGGTTAAGTTCATCAACAATAGCTACAAGGGTTTCATTCTCATACAAAAGCAAATACATGCTCTCAAAAAGAAAATCAATGATAATAATCTTATAATTACGAAAGCAGAAAAAGGTAACACTACCGTCATAATGGACAAAAACGAATATGTAAGAAAAACATATCAATTTTATAAAGGAAGAGATACTGAATCGAATAGGTGAGAGGAGATCGATTTGGCTAAATTTGACAAGGAGAACACATCTTAAGACACCCAGGACTGGTGTAGTTGGTTTTTGAAGGAAGTGTAGGTGGTAAGAACGGTAGGGGTAGACCAAGGTATGAATATGACAAGCAGATTAGAGCAGATGTAGGATGCAGTAGTTACGTAGAAATGAAAAGGTTAGCACAGGATAGGATGGCATGGACGGCTGCAACAAACCAGTCTATGGACTGATGACTTGAACAACAACAACAAAGGTAGCTCATTCTCTACAGTAAAGAAGGACCCTACCCCGAGAATCCAACATCAGCTTAAGCAGACCCTCAAGAATACTTCATATCTTTTGACAGATCAAGAAAAAACCAAATTAATTAATATGAACCCAGGTTTACCCACTGCCAAAGCCTTCCCCAAGACACACAAAATCGGCGTTCCCATTCACCTGATCATTAACTATAGACAGAGTCTGTTATATAAAGCATCGCAATTCATTCAAACATTTTTAAGATGGAACTATCATTTTTTGTCGAACAAATCCGTCAAAACACTAAAGAATTGATGGATAAATTAGAAAAGTTTAACATTTAATCCAATCATTCTCTCCACTTATTTGATAATGTAAACATCTATCCTGGCATACAATTCTCCAAGATATACCCCATCATTCAAAACAATTTAAGCAAATATAGTGCCCTAAGTATGTTAGAAATACAGGATATCATGTCTGCTTAAATTACTTATAAGCAACAAAATTATTTCACTTTAGATAATGTTATTTATGAACAAGGATTGGCTATGGGATCGCCGGCCTCGGGTATCTTAGCTGAGATTTACTTAGATTTTTTGGAACACACCAAAATTGATAATAACTTTGACAATATCCTTTTCTGGGCAAGATATGTAGATGACACCATAGTAATTATGCATGAGAGCACCACAGACGCTGCTACCAGCCTCATTATTCTAAATAACATTGACCCGCAGATAAAATTCACACTTGAATCCAAAATTGAACGGAATATTAATTTTTTAGTCTTAACTATTATCAGGCACCCAAGTTATTTCAGAAAACCCACCCAAACAGTCACTACAATCCGTCCAGATTCTTCACACCCCCAAATTCACAAATGAGCAGTGTCCAACAACATAGTGTACTGAGCCTTCAATGTTCTAATGTCTAAAGGAGACCTCAAAAATGATTTGATCACCATTCGTAATATAGCTAAAACTAATGGATACAACAGTTTCTGTCTTTCTTTCTTTCTTTCTTTCTTTCTTTCTTTCTTTCTTTCTTTCTTGCGAACCGGCCAAAGTTAGAACCACACCAATACCACTTCACTTCTTTCTTATCATTCCTTCTTCCTTCCTCTTTCTCCATAATGCCTTCATTCTTTCAGAATCTTGCGCTCTTCTCTCTTCAGTCCATCTTCCCCCTCTGCACTCTTTCTTTTCTTCAACAAGAACTGTTATGTTGGAAAGTCTTCTCCTAAATTGGTCTCTATCACGACATTCTTCATCTGCAATTCCTAACCTCTTGAGTTCCTCCTTCATCTGCTTGGCATATTCCCCCTGGCTCTTCGAGTAGTATGTTTTATTAAAAATGTATTTATTTAACCTTGCTGGATCCATTCTGACCATGTGTCCATAGAATCGCAGCCGTTTTTTCCTTATTGTTGTTTCCAGGTCTTCTGTTCTTTTGTATATCTCCTTATTTGATCGTAATCTGTAGTTTCTCTCTACCACCCTTGAGCCGTAAATCCTCCTTAATATTCTCCTTTAACAGTTTCTTTATTGAAAAAAAAAAAATCAATAAATATAAATATTGCCCCTCAACCACTTTGAAAAAGATAAACAAAACAACTCCTCCCCTTCTATCTTAACGTTCAACGAACAAATTTACAAAGTCACCATCATCTTAAAAAGCACGATGTAAAAGTAGTTTTCAAAACAACGAAAGGAATGCACAAGTCTTACATAATGCCACATCCAAGTTCAATAGTTTTTCAAAATCAGGACTATACAGGATTATTTACAACAGTTGTAATTCTTCTAACGTTGAACAGACCGGGAGGAATTTTAATATAAGGTACTCAGAACACGCCAATGCCCCAAAGTACAATAAATTTTCAGCTGTAGGACAGCAGATGCATGACTAGAATCACAAATTCACAGACATAAAACAAGATATAGAAATTCTCAAAATCATCAACAAAGGACCCCTCCTTAACATTACTGAAAGCTGCTTCATACATATAGATCAATATTTTAACCCAAGTCATAATCTTTAATGACATTTCAGGAAAAGCCAAATATCCTATTTGAACTTCTAATTCCCGTTTTTAGATATGTCAAACCAACAAGTCATAATTAAGTTTTTCACAGCACCTTTCCTCAGCAGCCATATCGTTTCCCCACATCCTTCGGCCCCGCCTTAATACCCCCTTCCGCTCCACCCCCTCCTTTCCCGACCTCTCCCCTTGTCCCACCCCCTCGTCCCTTGTCCCACCTCTCTCTCCTTTCCCCACCCCTTCTTTTTCCCTTGAATCTCACAACCGTTAGTATGAGGCACAGAACAATATACCACACACCACATGCCGCAACAAGAGGTAAGTCTCATAATAACCTATGCCTCTCATAATGGGCTTCTGATAAGTTCACCTGCATACACCCCAGCGTCAGTGGGTAGGGTCTGACACATCCCACTCTGATGAGTCTAGTGTCAGACCTAAGACAAAACGCTGGTTAATAGACCAAACGCCTGAAAAGCCTTACATCTGATCATATAACCTATGCCATTCGGCTAACACGCGCTCTCTCTCCTTCTGTTCATTAATTTTATCTAAGTTAATCTATCATTTATTCAGGTTAACTTCATGGACACCGCAATGAATTGCAAATTTATACCAGCCACAAATTAAGAATGTGTCAGTTTTAACCATATCTTCATGTGCCGTCCTGACAATGTCCAACAGCATTTCAGCATGTTTTTTAACAAGCATTACGGGACCACTTCATTTTATTTATGTTGGTTGATGTGGAAACACCATCTAGCAGTTCTGCATCAGCTGGTGGTTATTTACAGTGGCTTGTATACTGCTAACACCACTCAAGTAGATTTGGTGATTGATGATCTGACTGCAGAATCAACATTTACCAGTTCCTGTTTTCCAGTTGATATTGTAACGATTAGCAGTGATGGAACTAACAATTCTATGAATATCAATACAAGAAAGAGTCTGGATGATGAGCATACTCCAGATGTTGAGAATTTAGAGCCTAATTTATTTTTCAGATTTTACACTTAGTTCATCCCAGATTTTAATGTTAATTATGTGTTTGTACATTTGTTTTCATGTCAATTGTGTGTTGTTACATTTGTTTAGTTATTAGATGTATTACATTAAGGCTGAAGATGGCCAGCCAAGGCCAAAACTAGTCCCTAGTTTAGTAATGTAATTCAATTGTAGTGCATAATATAGTATTGAAATAGGTGGACCATACAACATTAATTTAATAATAATTCTTGCGATGATCATTCTGCTTGTCCCAGCTGGCTATGTCTGTTATGCTTCTTCACTCGTGTGGCGATGCTGCGTTTTGTAGTGCCTATGGGCACCTGGCTGCAGCTGCACGGGATCTTGTAGACACCACTTAATTCCACTGAGAGCTTTGCTGCTATCGAAGTCAGTCAGAACCGTTGACAATGCCGATCGCAGTCTTCGACGAAACGTCAGGACGGTCACATGCTCCTGAATCGTGACCTACAAGTCCGGAAAACACTGACTAGATCTGTAGCACTGGCTGTGAAAGTTTCAATTGCTATATGTATTTTGATTCTTTACTCTTCTTGAGTTCTGTGACAGCACTATTTACGCTGTATTCTTGTAAATGTTTCAGTAAAAAGAAACCAAAGAACATTGGAGGAGACTTTATTCAGCATTACAACGCTGTTACATGCTGTGTGAAATGCATTGTGTCCTATTTTCCTATGATGAACCAGAAATCATGTGTGTAAGATTTAGATGTGGTGTTGGTTACTAAGCTTATAAAGCCTCGCCACTTCAGCCTGAAGCACGCAAGCTCAGCAATGCTACCGTCCTCTGCTTCGCAGCTCACCCTCTTCACATCTTCTGACTTAAAAAGTTTTCTGATCAGGCACCTAACATTTTCAAATTGTTCTGTTGTTTTGCTGGCAATTTTGTCGAGAAAGATTGGAATTGACAAGTCAGTGTACATAACTGCTCATTATGACCACCGTCAGAAGGTGAAGTGCACATTAGTAAAGGAGATTTTTCTCTTTTTCAGTGCAATTCACTCACACTACCACACAGTCTGGTTAGACACAAATTTCGCAGATTTACACATAAATGAGAAAACTATCGTCATTACCCACACTAATTCTTCAGCTTATTTGAAGCGATTCTGGTGTTAATATCTGTCAGTAGTCTTGCCGGTCAGCTGAATGTACAATTTACACTAAGTTTCCTTTTGCACTTGACAGATTATAAAACCACCAATGCACGTCATCGAAGCCTGTTCCATAGTAATGAACCAAGATCTGAAATTTAGATAAACGATAAGTGCATAATAAACAGAATATGAATAAAGACTGCATGAAAATTAAACTTCAGTAGTGTTCATGAAAGTTACTGAGCTATGATGTAACCATATCAGATATGTGGATATTTATTTAGAAATTAATGTATGGGAAGAAGAAATGTTTCGAGCTTCTTTGTCTGTATGGAAGAGAGGTTGCATCATATTGCGCAACATACCTGACTGGGTGGTGCCGAAGTCAAGAGTTTCATGGCTTGAAAAACCCCCAAAGTGAGAGCGTAAGCCAAGGAAGGACATGGAAGGAAGATAGATGTGGATAACTCTGCCCCAAAACCAAATGCCAGATCACAGTAATGCCAACATGAGAGTGTGATTTTAGATGATACATTATAAGAACATTGCCTAAATTATATAAAGAAAAGATGCCATGTCAAAATTGTGAATATTAGACCTTCAACAAAATTATAAGTGAGCTTAATACAACACTGTGAGTGAAATTATGCCGCCAAGGATGATGTAATCGGTAGTAGCGTGCCCATGGGGGATCCCTGGTATGGTGCTAAACTTTGATCACGGATAATAATTAATCTACCGATCAATTTGGTTTCCGCATTACAGCAAGTGATATTGAGTGATGGGCCACACAATCAGTCGCATCACCTCTACTGTAGAACTTGTAGAACACGAGAAATAGAAATTTGAGTGGGGACGGCTCCTCAACTCATCTTTGAACCAAGGAGAAATTATAAATGAACCTGCCTGTGATGGGAGAAAAACACTTGACGTGAAGTTTTCGAGGCAGTAACACGGCCGGCGAGTGTTCTGACTTGGCTTTTATTTGGACATGTAATGCACAAGTTAACGGTAATTCTGTGCTAAAGAATCTATAAAGTGCATAGATAAGTGCGGAAACATTGTAGACGGTGGTGAAAATTCGATTCACGGGACGACCGCGACGTGCTGAAAATATTATGAGACTGTGTCGTCGAATTATACCACAGGATCGGGATGTGAACACGTGCCGTGGTTCGGGAGAGAGAAACAATCATCCAGACAGTGCCATGTATTAAAGACAAATCCTGTGGTGAATGTTAAGGTAGTGGTTTATAGTTACTTTTCTTGTTGTTGGGTATTTTGCAGTTATTTTTTCAGTGTCGATAACCATGCAGTTTAGGGACCCTACTTGCCGATACATCGTCTTACATTTACCGTTATCGTCGCCATAAGACCTATCTGTGTCGGTGCGACGTAAAGCAACTAGCAAAAAAAAAACATTTACCGTTAATCTGGCACGTTGGCAACGTTCAATCACTGTTCTAGCTTGAATTGCGTATTGCCACTGCATTCATGTTAAAGTCACTAGTGATACATTTGCGAGTATATTTAAAGCATATTTTATTTTTCTGTGGGATTGTAGATCTATTTGGCTAATACCAGGAAAGTAGAATTGTGGCATATTCGGATAATGCATTTAATAACATAGTTTGTGTGAAATGATGAACACATCATTTTATTAATTACGTTCCTATTTCGTCCCATACTTACGTACAGAATTCGTCTGGGATGTCTAAGATGGAAGGAAAATCTGCAAGAACTCCTCCGAAAAGGAAAGCAATGTTACGTCCTTTACAAAAATCAATTCAGAGATTGCTACGAGGTATTGAAAAAGGAAGACAATAAGTTACCTATCACTCGTAGTGATATGGACCTTATGACAAGAGTTTCACAATTAATTGGGGTAAGTGTTCATTTAAATTTAAATGTTGTTTCTATGATAAGATTCTGACAGTGAGAATCAGTTGAAATGGACAATATATATATATTGTTATGAACCTAACCTTACCTAAACATGTCGATACGGTTTACAGACCCAGCCTTCGTGTATTCTTATTGACTTACGGCATATGTGTACGTAATATATTTGCTCTTGTGTATTATTACAATGTGGTTTCATTTCAGATTTCTATTCTGTTTACTAGGTAATATCTGCCACCTGGGCGACTGTCCTAAATGCAGAACAGTGATGACTGACTGACTGACTGACTGACTGACTGACTGACTGACTGACTGACTGACTGACTGACTGACTGACTGACTGACTGACTGACTGACTGACTGACTGACTGACTGACTGACTGACTGACTGACTGACTGACTGACTGACTGACTGACTGACTGACTGACTGACTGACTGACTGACTGACTGACTGACTGACTGACTGACTGACTGACTGACTGACTGACTGACTGACTGACTGACTGACTGACTGACTGACTGACTGACTGACTGACTGACTGACTGACTGACTGACTGACTGACTGACTGACTGACTGACTGACTGACTGACTGACTGACTGACTGACTGACTGACTGACTGACTGACTGACTGACTGACTGACTGACTGACTGACTGACTGACTGACTGACTGACTGACTGACTGACTGACTGACTGACTGACTGACTGACTGACTGACTGACTGACTGACTGACTGACTGACTGACTGACTGACTGACTGACTGACTGACTGACTGACTGACTGACTGACTGACTGACTGACTGACTGACTGACTGACTGACTGACTGACTGACTGACTGACTGACTGACTGACTGACTGACTGACTGACTGACTGACTGACTGACTGACTGACTGACTGACTGACTGACTGATTGATTGATTGATTGATTGATTGATTGATTGATTGAAATCGACTGGCATGATGTAGGAAGTGGCATTTTAACTTACAGCTACAATCTGCATTTAGGGCAGTGGCAGATTCCCTATCTGTTGTTTCTATCAGTGGTTCTTGAATTTGACTTCTCCACTGTTAAGGGGTCTGTTGGTTATGAAAAAGACCTGTCGTTATTCACTTTAGGCCAACGATTAACTTTAGAGATGCACTTTAATTAAAACTTCTCCAGTGTATTTTCATGTAATATTACTGGATATTGGTAACAGCAAATAACTTGTACTATAGGCCTATTTATTAGGTTCATTCTGTATTGACAATCTCCACCTGAATCAGTGTATAGCTGACTATTGCACACCTTCTAAGATTTCTATTTTTTAGTGCTTGATATAGGTTTGGTGTTCGTAGCAGTTACATTTCATCTAAAGTATTAAACTTTAGTGGTTATAGTAATATCAGTAATACAAGTGATCATGGACTTCTAGTCTAGATATACCATATTGATGTTGAACCACTATCAATATACTAGATATACTAATACATGATCAATTTTAGCATAGAGTAGTGTAAGTAGCAATTCATTAACTTTATCACCAGGTAACTGTTACATTGTAATTTCTTTCACTTAAAATCAATCGTTCGACAGAAATAACAATTTTTGTCTGTTAAAATCCCTGAAGAAGGTGGTTTCATATTTTTAGGGAAAAGAAGAAATAACTCATGCTAAAACTCAAAATTCTTACAGGTCTGATTTGGTATTTTCCACAAAATATTTGAAGAGAAGTCAAGATTATCATGGTGCTATGAACAGTGAGAAATCTCAGATGTGGGTGGAAACACAATCATAGGAGTAAGAAATACAGGACCCTGTGTATTGTGATGGATAATGTAGCATATCATTGTAAGCTTGTGGAGCATCAGCCGACAACAAAATGGAGGAAGGATCAATTAGTGGTAATTATAATAGATTGAATATTTTCTACTACTGAATTATATTTAATTATATTTATATTAATGATGTTACAGACTATTATTTTTATTTTTCCTTTAATTTATAGTAATGGGTGAGGCAGAATTGGGGTGGCTCTACCACAAAACTTAACAAAAGATGAGCTGCAAAGATTGTGTCATATGAATCAAAGTCACTTAAAGAGGTACAGTAGCATCTAAACATAACTTTAGGTTGTTTACTTTCATGTATGCATAACAATATTTTTTTTTCCTTTTTTTAAACCAGGCATATTGTTGATGATATTCTGCACAATGAAGGCCATACTGTGAATCAGAGAAGGAAGAAAAAGAAAGAAGAGGAGCAGCTGAGGAATTAGCTGTACCATTGTAAGAGCTATTCCATGAGATTAAGGGTTTTCCAACTTTGCTGGGAAATAATACATTTCTAATTGCCCTGTCCTTTCGGATGTAACAGCGTTACATTTGAAAATTGTAGGGAAATGTTATCTTTTTTTGATAAACAAAGCTATTTTATGCTGGTACCCCAGTCAAGGTGTACTATGTCTGGTTCTTATTAAGTGTTACGGTACTTTTACGAGATTTCCACAGTTACAATACAAATTAACTTTATTCCTTTCAGAATAACATTAAATAATGTTTCGCCCTCATTGGAGAAAATCTTCAGCCATCAAAGTTCATACAAAAGGAAAAGAACCGGGCGAGTTGGCTGTGCGGTTAGGAGCGCGCAGATGTGAGCTTGCATCTGGGAGATAATGGGTTCGAACCCTACTGTCGGCAACCCTGAAGATGGTTTTCAGGCTGCTTCCTTCCCATTCGTAGCCCTTTCCCGTCCCATCGTCGCCGTAAGACCTATTTGTGTCGGTGCAACGTAAAGCAAAATAGCAAAAAGAAAAGAAAAGAAAAGAAAAGGAAAAGAGAACAAGATATAATTCAACTTTGAGAGACACTGAATATTCTAGGTATCTGGTTCTGTCTATGTGCTCTGATCAAAATTTATTGCATTATTACGCATGCATCTAGTTTTTCTTTGTACAAGTTGCTTTACGTTACACCGATACAAATAGGCTTTATGGTATGATGGGACAGGAAAGGGCTAGGAGTGGGAAGGAAGTGGCCATGCCTTAATTAAGGTACAGCCCCAGCATTTTCCTGGTATTAAAATGGGAAACCACGGAAAGCCACTTTCAGGGCTGCCAACATTGGGGTTCGAACCCACTATCTACCAAATAGTGGATACTGGCCGCACAACTACACAGTCAATACCGCATAAATAACTCGTTCCTTAGCAACCTCAGTGCTTTTCTCGAATCAAATCACTACTGATCTGCATTTAGGGCAGTCACCCAGGTGGCAGATTCCCTATCTGTAGTCCAATTGCACTCAGTTTTGCTACTAGTCTCCCATGATACATCCTATCAAATGCTTTTTTTTTTGCTAGTTGCTTTACTTCGCACCGACACAGATAGGTCTTATGGCGACGATGGGACAGGAAAGGCCTCTAGTCGTCCCGATCTTCAGCATGCCTACGCCACCTCCTGACTCCAGTGGTCTTCAGATCAATCTCCACATCCTCCAGCCATCTCATTCGGGGACGACTTCTCCTTCTGCCCCCAGGGTGCCCTATCAGTGCCTTCCGTGGAAGTCTTCCCTCCTCCATCCATTGCACAAGCCCCAACCATCCAATTTATTCTCATTTTGACTGAGGTCACCAAGTCCGGCTCCTTATAAAATAATCTTATTTCTTCATTTGTTCTCATTCTCCAGATATCTCCCTCCTTCACCGGTCCAAATATCTTCCTCAGTACTTTTCTTTTCCACACATTTAATCTCCTCTCTGTGGCCTCAGTCAATACCCATGCCTCACTCCCACACATAAGTACTGGTTTAATTATTGTTTTGTAGAGAGTCAGTTTTAAAATTTTTACTTATCAGAAGAGGGTACAATGCTCTGTAGGATCTGTTGGCAGCCTTAATACGATTTACAATATCTGCCTCAACTTTATTTTCTGATGTTATTACTGAGCCTAGATATACTGCTTCAAATGTGTTCCTACCACTTCTCTTCATTACCATATAGGCTATTTAGATTTAGCCTCACTTATCTCTAAACCTAAAGATCCAGCCATATCTTTCAGCTCCCTTAAGGCAGTTGTAAGTGCCTCGTTACTCCTAGCAGTTATCACCACACCATCTCCATAAGCCAAAACTTGGATCAGTCTATTATAAATATTACCACCCGGATTAGTAGTTATTGATCTTGCAGCTTTCTCCAGCACTATATTAAATAACATTGGTGGTAAGGGATCTCCTTGCCTTAGGCCTTCATCAGGTCTGAAAAATCTTCACAGACTTCCCTGTACTTTTACCTGACTTCTGCTGTCTTCAAAAACATCTTTCTAATTCCGATATCAATGTTTGAAGTGAGCAAATTTCTTTTCTTAAGAAAGCTCTTCCTTGCTTGTGCTAGTCTGTATTTTATGTCCTCCTTACTTCTGCCATCGTTAGTTATTTTACTACCCAAGTAACAATATTCATCTACTTCCTTTAAGATTTCATTTCCTAATCTAATATTTCCTGCATCACCTGCCTTCGTTCGACTGCACTCCATTACATTTGTTTTGGACTTATTTATTTTCATCTTGTACTCCTTACCCAAGACTTCATCCATACCATTCATCAACTTCTCGAGATCTTCTGCAGTCTCAGATAAAATAACAATATCATCGGCAAATCTCAAGGTTTTGATTTCTTCTCCTTGGACTGTGATTCCCTTTCCAAATTTCTCTTTGATTTCCTTTACTGCCTGTTCTATGTAAACATTGAAAAGGAGAGGGGACAAACTGCAGCCTTGCCTCACTCCTTTCTGGATTGCTGCTTCTTCTTCAAAGCCCTCGATTCTTATCACTGCAGACTGATTTTTATACAGATTGTAGATAATTCTTCGTTCTCGGTATCTGATCCCTATCATATTCAGAATCATAAATAGCTTGGTCCAATCAACATTATCGAATGCCTTTTCTAGATCTACGAATGCCATGTACGTGGGCTTGTCCTTCTTGATTCGATCCTCTAAGATCAGACGTAAAGTCAGGATTGCTTCACGTGTTCCTACATTTCTTCTGAAGCCAAATTGATCTTCTCCCAACTCAGCTTCAACTTGTTTTTCCATTCTTCTGTAAATAATACGTGTTAAAAGTTTGCAAGCATGAGATACTAAACTAATGGTGCGGTAGTTTTCACACCTGTCAGCACCGGCTTTCTTGGGAATAGGTATAACAACATTCTTCCGAAAATCGGATGGGACTTCTCCTGTCTCATACATCTTGCACACTAAATGAAATAACCTTGCCATGCTGGTTTCGCCTAAGGTAGTCAGTAATTCAGAGGGAATGTCATCAATTCCAGGTGCCTTGTTCCTATTGAGGTCTCTCACAGCTCTGTCAAACTCTGACTTCTAAATTGGGTCTCCCATTTCATGAGCATCAACAGCCTCTTCATGTTCCAGAACCAAATTATCTACATCTTTACCTTGATACAACTGTTGGATATGCTCCTGCCATCTTTCTGCTTTGTCTTCTTTCCCTAGAAGTGGTTTTCCATCTGAGCTCTTAATATTCATACACCTAGATTTCCTTTCTCCAAAGGTTTCCTTGATTTTCCTGTATGCAGCATCTACCTTTCCCAGGACCATACAGCCTTCGACATCCTTGCATTTCTCCTTCACCCATTCTTCCTTAGCTACCTTGCACTTTCTATCCACTTCATTCTTTAATCGCCTGTATTCCTTTCTGCCCTCTTTATTTCTAGCATTCTTGTATTTTCGTCGTTCATCAATCAGGTCTAGTATCTCCTGAGTTATCCACTGATTCTTAGTTGATCTTTTCTTCCTTCCTAACATTTCTTCAGCAGCCTTACTGACCTCATTTTTCATGACTTTCCACTCTTCCTCTATAGTGTTTCCTTTAGCCTTTTCATTTAGTCCTTGTGCAACATGTTCCTTGAAACAATCCCTCACACTCTTTTCTTTCAACTTGTCTAGATCCCATCTTTTTGCATTCTTTCCTTTCTTCAATTTCTTCAACTTCAGATGGCATTTCATGACCAACAAGTTGTGGTCAGAGTTCACGCCTGCTCCTGGGAAAGTTTTGCAATCCAATACCTGGTTTCTGAATCTCTGCATAATCATAATGAAGTATATTTGATACCTTCCGGTGTCTCCAGGTCTCGTCCACGTATACAGCCGTCGTTTTTGGTGTTTGAACCAAGTATTGGTAAGGACTAAATTATGATCAGTGCAGAATTCAACCAGCCGACTTCCTCTTTCGTTCCTTTGTCCCAATCCAAATTCTCCTACTGTACTACCTTCTCTTCCTTGGCCTACCACTGCATTCCAGTGTCCCATCACAATTAGATTCTCGTCACCTTTTACAATTTGTATTAAATCTTCTATCTCCTCATATATTCTTTCGATTTCTTCATCATCCGCTGAACTAGTAGGCATATAGACCTGCACTATTGTGGTGGGCATTGGTTTGGTGTCTATCTTGACGACAATAATTCTTTCACTATGCTGGTCGTAGTAGCTTACCCACTGCCCTATTTTCTTACTCATTATTAAACCAACTCCTGCATTTCCTCTGTTTGATTTTGTGTTGATAATTCGGTAGTCGCCTGACCAAAAATCTTGTTCTTCCTGCCAACGTACTTCACTTATGCCAACTACATCTAACTTTAGCCTATCCATCTCCCTTTTCAGATTCTCTAACCTACCACAACGATTCAAACTTCTAACATTCCACGCTCCGACTCGCAGAATGTCAGTATCCATCTTCCTGATGATCGCCCCCTCTCGTGTAGTCCCCACCCGGAGATCCGAATGGGGGACTAGTTTACCTCCGGAATATTTTACCCGGGAGTAAGCCATCATCAGTACATCATTCATACAGAGAGAGCTGCATGTCCTCGGGAGTTAGTTACGGCTGTAGTTTCCCGTTGCTTTCAGCCGTGTAGCAGTATCAACACAGCTAAGCCATGTTGAGAATTATTACAAGGCCGTATCAGTCAATCATCCAGACTGCCGCCCTTGCAACTACCGAAAGGCTGCTACCCCCTTTCGATGAACCATTCGTTAGTCTGGTCTCTCAACAGATACCCATCCGATATGGTTGCACCTGCGGCTCGTCTATCTGCATCATTGGGACACGCAAGCCTCCCCACCGCGGCAAGGTCACATGGTTCGCAGAGGAGGATCAGTAACGATATACCTTGATAATTCTTGAATTGCATCCGTGACCCCTTCTTGTGAATAGGGCATATATTTGATAGTGTCAAGTCCTCTGGCATTTTACCTGTTTCACATACCTTTTTCATTATCTCATGTATTTTCCTCACCCACACTTCTCCAGTTTTACCATTTCTGCAGTTATGAAGTCATTCCCTGGGGCTGTACTGCACTTCAATTGTTTTATAATTTCACTTATTTCTTCAACCAACTGTGATCCCACACATCTTCTGATGTCTCTACCCTTCTGCAACATGGCGCCCGTATCGGTGATTTCGACTACTACCTAGAACCCACTTCGGAGAGTCTTCGTGCACAGCTTCTGGATGGCGAATCCCCTTTGCCTATCACCACCGTTCGCCACACCGCGACTCCACCACTTCCCTACGCTTCACCCCCGCTAATCGTGTCCTGCACACCTACTATTACTACTACTCTTACCACTGCCGTCACCACTTTCGCCCATACCTCCTCCCCGTCCCTAGTTACTACAACTATCACTCATCCCTCCTCTCTCATGACGTCATCTCTTCTTTCCCTCCCTCCACTCATCTTACCCCAACTTTGAATACTGCTCTTCCACCATCCACTGAGGGACGTATATCTCCAGCTCCGGTTGAGAACTTGGACACACCACCATCTAACGGTACTTCTACCTACAGCTGTGTAGTCTGTGGTGTGTACCCCAGCATAACTCCAGCTACCATCATCCAGGACCTTCACCGGACAGGGATTCCCGTGCAACGCGTCTTCCGGATATTCAACGAGGATGGTCCAACTCAGTCTTCATGCTTTATGTGATACGATTAATTTCACCACCTCTCATCCAATCACAAACACGGTCGAAATCTGCTACATTCTTGTATATTTCACCTCACTGCACCTCACCTTCTAGTAATAGATGAAGCCATACTTTCCAGCGTCGATTTAGTAGAATGTCATAATTTTCATTTCCGTGTTGATGTATAACTTATATAATAGGAATTGAGGGATGTTCCACCATTCAACACAATATATAATACATAACATTTATTAAGTGAAAACGGTTTTGATTCCCTTGGAATCATCATCAGTTCACAGTAAATAAATAAATCAAAGGATCTTAATGACAATCAACATGAAATCTGCCCTTAAATTCATTTAAAACGGTTGACATTTGAAATATGTAGAAATCATGGGACCAGGATAAAAACCCTTTAACCCCCCAAACTGTACCATATTGTACCGGTAACGGCGGTACAAAACTAAGTCCCCGTAATAGAAATCTTAAAAAAACTTACGCGTTACGCTCCGGGCCGGCTACGAAAGACTGACTGGACGGCGAGCAACAGCTGTGTGCGTTTGACGTAGAGAGCGGGTGACGTCACAGCATGCCTCGCCGCGACACAGAGCCTAGACTGATGTGGAATGTTCTTCGAGTTTCTATGGGCAATAACTTTCCCCTACAATAATAATTAAACAAATTTAACAACATCATCGTGTAACCCGATCCCTTATCTACGTTCCTGCAGAGTTTCACGTACATCTGATATGAGGCGATGAAGTTATGGAACGAGATGTGAAGGCCCGGATCAGATATAAATACAGTACTGCTTCGCTCAGCAGAGCAGTGTGTGGCCAGAGTGTGTATGTGCACACTAGGCAGTGGAGTTCATACAGTCGGTTCGCGAGGACCGTGATCTAGCGTGAAGCGGCTATCAATCTTCGAGTCCGTGGACTTTAACCCAATCGCGTCGAATATGGACTTGTACGGATTTCTTTATACTGTGAGTGATAAACTTTTACTCCGACGGGACGTGATATAAATTGTGCTTCGTCTGAACATTATCAAGTGACTGTTTATTCTACACGAGTGTCTAAGACTTGCGAATGTTTTCGAGTGCTCGTAATTTGAAGTTTAATGTTCTGGACAGGACTTAGAACAGTTTGCTCCTTACAGAGAACTAAATACTTCAAGTTTATGAGACTGTGTTTTAATCCAGATTTACTCGGTTGCAAGCATGACTACGTCACTAATTTGCCATTTCATGAACTGTGTAAATATTTGTAGGTCATGAACTGTAAACTGTGCATGTGTGAACTGTGCATTTCAATTATACTAAACAGCACGTTTCAATTCTACGAACATTCAGTTGTGCGTTTCGATTTTACGAACAGTCGAACCGAGGACTGTCAATACATGATTAATTTCGTCTTTTAATTTCATGTTATTATCAATACGTAAATGAGTTCGAATTCACGAGTGAAACATCTTTATTTTCTAATCCAATTAAATTACGTTGAACAGTGCTTCAAACTAAGAACTAAGTCGTGCGGCATTACTTTACATTATGCCAAGTGCCACAAACTTCAAGTGACTGTTAAAATTCGACGATAAGTTTCGAGTGGACTTTTATTTTATGAGTATTAAACTTACATGCTCATTCGAGTTTAGTGGCCTTCTTTTCATTTAACACGGGACAAAATTTAGCGACATTTCACCGTGTGATAAACTTTCAAAGATACATTTTTTTCGTGTTTGAACCTTGTTAAAAACATTGATAAACTTTCCTCTCATCTGTGCAGAAGCAGTTTTGCATTAACTCGCCCCAAGGCTTAACGATGTTCATTCACGTTCATCGTTCACGAGGACTACCTCAACGCCCTCCATTAGCACCGTATGGATCTTCAAGACGTCGAATGGATCTTCTAGAACTTTCATCGGGGGGGGGGAATGGTATTTCACTGGTATGGGAAAATGAGCTGCCGGAATCCAAGGACATCGCCAGCCCTAGGACGAGGAACATTTTCTACTGTATCTACTGTACAGAGGTGACATGACTTTGAATTTATTAATAAACTCAGAGGAAAAATTTTAAGATTTATTTCTAAACAAACCCTCTCCCTCTGTACGCACTTCAACGAATGGTACACGCCCTGCGTCTCATGTCTACCGAAGTACCATATTTACTGTTACAATATGTATATATCTTAATGTTAAGTATTTTTTTTCTTTAGTATAGTGGCATTCACTAACATTTTTTTCAGCACTGATATACACTGAGAACAAGCTATGTATCTGCAAACAGGTTACTGAACCTCTTATTCTAATAAATACGACGTCCCGCATATTTGCTGCCCAGCAATGTACTTTGAAATATCTCATAAAACCGTTGGACATAGAATTGGCATTTAACATAGTTATTCGAACTTGACACCAGAATGTCAGTGATTCTTGATAAACTCTTAGAATTGTATCCACAATATGACACAATAAAAACACATTAAATTTTAAAGAACGTCCTAGGATCCAGGTCAGAGATAAATGCAGAGCATTTGTACGATGGTGAACAGAGCTTTAAGATAATATATAAAAACTTGAAGTTGAGGGATACTGTAAGATTTTTATTTGTTACTGTGGATATAAAAACATACATTAGAAATGTTAAAATATTCGTAGTTGAATCGTCGATTGAAGGATAAAAACAAGTATCGAAATTGACGATCTTGTAAAGTGCCGATGTTAAGACAATTTGTAGTTAAAATTATTAGCTGAGAAGTTGGGGGAACACCCTTCGTTGTTTTATAACATCAGCTTTGTTGTTGAAAATGTCGCTATCATTGTTGTTGAAGAAAAAGTTGAATGATGGTATGGCCTTGGTTGTGTGGCACAGTATCGTGAAAGGTGGATGTCTGAGGAAGAAGAAGAAAGAAAAGAAATGAGAACTAATGTCTGTATTCGGATTAAAGTAATGGAAAGTGGTTTGATAGTACTTACGCCCTCTGTTTCTTCTGCTCTTCGGCTTCTCCCAACTACCAACCGTCCAACCTATCTACTACGGATTCATCTCCCTAAGCTGGAAGACACAGAACGCCTCATTGCCAACGGAATCAACCTCCATGGCCGACACCATAGTGGGAGGTACACTGCTCGTACATGTCCCTTATTCCTTGCTCTCATTAACCTGCCGCTAGAAAAGTAGGAGGTACAATGCTCGTTCGTGTGTGTCCGCGTGGAGCTTATTTTGATACATGTTGAACAAATGCACTGCAGTTATCTGTGACCTGGATCCTAGGAAGTTCTTTAAAATTCAATGTGTTTTTTGTGTCATATAACCCAGGTCTACCATTTTAAATGTATTTAAAAGCAGATTTCACGTTGATTGTTGTTAAGATCCTTTGATTTATTTATTTACTGTGAAATGATGATGATTCCAAGAGAATCGAAACTGGTTTTCATTTAATAAATGTTATGTATTATATATTATGTTGAATGATGGAACATTCCCTCAATGAATTCCTATTATATGTAACAAATACTTTCGAGTCTGTCAAACACAAAAAATGTCAATATAAATTTTAACGCTACAATCATACGTGTAAAAAATACACACTGTTATACAAAGAATAACATGTTTTGTTCTACAAGAACATCCTCAGGTTCTATCATATTGCTTAAATCATGCTTATATATGCACAGTATTGTTTATGTTGCATAAACTTGTCAATGATAGACAGTTAGGTCGTAGGTTATGATCTTCATTTCCGTGTTGACGTTTAACTAATAAGATAGAGTTTGAGGGATGTTCCACCATTCAACACATTGTAAAATATATTAAATTATAAGAAGACTGGTTTAACTCCCTTAGAATCATCATCAGTTCTTGTTGAAAATCAAATCAAGGGGAATCTGATAACAATCATCATAATAAAAAGGTGATTTCCTGAAAACACATCAATGGGTTGCAATACATTACCTTAAAATGGAACGTACACATGGTAAGCAGTACTTGGAACTTTAAAAGTTCTTAGTTCTGGCTTAAACTGTCGTGTGTTCATGGAACACTGAACACTGGAAACATATGCACTGGTTGAAAATATACATAAACACGACAAGAACACTTATAATGATATGAAACACATGGCGCTTTAAGAGTGTTCTTGGACTTGGTAGTCATGTTTCTATCTGAATAAACTGGTTGAAATATATATACACATTGAAATGAAATTTACAAAGACATAGTTCTGGCTTAAACTGTCGTGTGTTCATGGAACACTGAACACTGGAAACATATGCACTAGTTGAAAATATACATAAACACGACAAGAACACTTATAATGATATGAAACACATGGCGCTTTAAGAGTGGTCTTGGACTTGGTAGTCATGTTTCTATCTGAATAAACTGGTTGAAATATATATACACATTGAAATGAAATTTACAAAGACATAGTTCTAGCTTAAACTGTCGTGTGTTCATGGAACACGGAACACTGGAAATACACTGACTGACAGTGACAATGCAACACCAAGGAGGAGTGGTTCGAAAGGGATGAAAGTTGGGGAAAAAACAGAGACGGCACGGACGAATAATTGATGTTTATTTCAAACCGATATGCAGGTTACACAATGCGCACGGCATCGACTCAGTAGGATGTAGGACCACCGCGAGCGGCGATGCACGCAGAAACACGTCGAGGTACAGAGTCAATAAGAGTGCGGATGGTGTCCTGAGGGATGGTTCTCCATTCTCTGTCAACCATTTGCCACAGTTGGTCGTCCGTACGAGGCTGGGGCAGAGTTTGCAAACGGCGTCCAATGAGATCCCACACGTGTTCGATTGGTGAGAGATCCGGAGAGTACGCTGGCCACGGAAGCATCTGTACACCTCGTAGAGCCTGTTGGGAGATGCGAGCAGTGTGTGGGCGGGCATTATCCTGCTGAAACAGAGCATTGGGCAGCCCCTGAAGGTACGGGAGTGCCACCGGCCGCAGCACATGCTGCACGTAGCGGTGGGCATTTAACGTGCCTTGAATACGCACTAGAGGTGACGTGGAATCATACACAATAGCACCCCAAACCATGATGCCGCGTTGTCTAGCGGTAGGGCGCTCCACAGTTACTGCCGGATTTGACCTTTCTCCACGCCGACGCCACACTCGTCTGCGGTGACTATCACTGACAGAACAGAAGCGTGACTCATCGGAGAACACGACGTTCCGCCATTCCCTCATCCAAGTCGCTCTAGCCCGGCACCATGCCAGGCGTGCACGTCTATGCTGTGGAGTCAATGGTAGTCTTCTGAGCGGACGCCGGGAGTGCAGGCCTCCTTCAACCAATCGACGGGAAATTGTTCTGGTCGATATTGAACAGCCAGAGTGTCTTGCACATGCTGAAGAATGGCGGTTGACGTGGCGTGCGGGGCTGCCACCGCTTGGCGGCGGATGCGCCGATCCTCGCGTGCTGACGTCACTCGGGCTGCGCCTGGACCCCTCGCACGTGCTACATGTCCCTGCGCCAACCATCTTCGCCACAGGCGCTGCACCGTGGACACATCCCTATGGGTATCGGCTGCGATTTGACGAAGCGACCAACCTGTCCTTCTCAGCCCGATCACCATACCCCTCGTAAAGTCGTCTGTCTGCTGGAAATGCCTCCGTTGACGGCGGCCTGGCATTCTTAGCTATACACGTGTCCTGTGGCACACGACAACACGTTCTACAATGACTGTCGGCTGAGAAATCACGGTACGAAGTGGACCATTCGCCAACGCCGTGTCCCATTTATCGTTCGCTACGTGCTCAGCACAGCGGCGCATTTCACATCATGAGCAAACCTCAGTGACGTCTGTCTACCCTGCAATTGGCATAAAGTTCTGACCACTCCTTCTTGGTGTTGCATTTGCTCTGTCAGTCAGTGTATATGCACTGGTTGAAAATATACACAAATACATGAAACACTTATAACGATATGAAACACATGGCGCTTCAAGAATGTTCGTGGGCTTGATAGTCTTGTTTCTATCTGATTAAACTGGATGAAATATATATACATTGAAGTGAAATGTACAAAGACATAAACTACTTGGCATTTAAAAAGTTCTTAGTTTTGGGTTAAAAATTGTCATGTGTTCGTGGAACACAGAATAGACTTGTTGGTCTTGTTTCAATTTATTGGAAACAAATGCACTATTGTAGTTGAGAATATACACATTGACTGAAAATTTATACCCTGATATGAAACACATGGCACTTTAATGTTCTTGGATATGAGTAAAAATGTTTTGTTGTATGTTTGTATAACTTGGCATAGACTTATCAATCGGTCTTACCACAATCACCTGGAATATGTGAATCTTTTGAAACAAAACTTGATGACTATTAAACCACACAATCACATCAAACGTTTGGTAATTTATGAAAGTTCTTGAATCTGGGCTAAAACACTGCATGTGTGTTTGAATATGCGGAATAGACTTGTTGGACCATTCATCTACATGGATACATGAAACAGCTGAAATTAAAATTGGCTTTAAATGCTTAGAATATTAAGAAAGTTCTTGGATCTAATTTTAAAATATTACAGCGTGTTTGTGGAGTACAGAACAAAATTCTTAGTCCTGTTTCAATCAACTTGAATATATGACATAGTTGAAATGAAAATACGTTTGACAATGAAAACATTTAGAACTTGTTGGTTTTAGTTTATGTAATCTTGCAGTGTTTTAGTATAGCATGGAATAAACTTATCAGTAGGTTTAAATTGGTTGAAGAGCTGGGGGAACATCCTTCATTATGGAACGCTTGCTTATGCAGTTGTAACTGTCGTCAACTACTGTTGATGTAGAATGGTGATGGTATGGCCTTCGCTTATGGAAACGTGCATTGAAGGTGGGTGTCTGAGGAAAAAGAAAAAGAAAGAAAGAATGAGAAACTGTTGTGTGTGTGTGTTCGAGTTAAATTGAAATGATATTTGAGTTACTTACACACTCTGTTCTCGCTCGTGCTGACCTGCCGTTAGAAGAGTGGGGTGCGATCTGTCCAACTGTGTGTGTGGTGCTATTGTTGGCTAGGAGAGGGAGCGGGGAGAGGTGGGGGAAGGGGTGTGGATTGCTTTGGGTTGGTTGAGGTGTGGAGGGGGTGTGTGAGAGAGGGGAAGTGCTTTGTTGTCGAGCCGTTGTGTCTAGATATGTCTTGATGATGAGGGGATCAATGGCCTTGTAAAGAATATTTGTTTTTTTCGGTGGATTCACTCAGATTATTATTAAAATTAACTTTTGGTTTAATGATATGTAAATCATTTTTTTTATATTGAGTAGGGGTCGCTTTTCCATGGTTTCAATAATTTGGAGGTCTTTGTCAGAAAATTAATGAATGGATTCGACCATGTGTAGTCCCATGGCTGAATGTCTGTTATGTTTAACTGCATTAATGTGTTCGGTGTTAAAGCTCCGTACTGTCTGTCCAATGTAGCTTGCTAAACAAGTCTGGCATTGTAATCTGTAGATGCCCGGTTTGCCAAATTTGTCCGATTTTTTCACGGACCCTGGTTTGTGGAAATGAAAACGGTTGTTGTTGGTTGTTTCGTATGCTATATTTACTCTGTGTTTTTAAATAGGTTTGTTATTTGGTAAACAGAATAGTTGTTGAAGGTAAAAACTGAAAAGCTGTCCTTTTGTTTCTTTTTTAATAAGAGTAGATTTAGCTTTGTTTTGGCTTTTAGATATAATTTGGTTGATGAAACTTTTGTTATACCGATTAGAAAGTGCTAACCATCGTCAACAAATCAACCAATTAAAAGAGAAAATAAAATCTAACAATCTCATAGTTACACAAGTTGACAAAGAAATACCAACGTCATATTAGACAAAGAAGACTACATTCAAAAAACCACCAACTTCTTTCAAGAAGGAAATTACAAAACAATCAAAAAAGACCCCACCCAAAGAATTCAGAAAAATCGGAAACTCTTACTTAAGAACACTTCATTTGTCCTCAGGGAACAAGATGCCAGTAAATTAATTAACATGAACCCCAAACTTCCAACAGCAAGAGCACTCCCCAAAATCCATAAAGAAAACACCCTAGTAAGACCAATAATTAATTTCAGACCCAGCCCTACCTACAAACAAGCCCAGTTCATCCAAAAATTCCTTAAAAAGCACTATATCCTTCAAGCAAGAACTTCCATTAAAAACACAATAGAATTTTGCAATAACACCAAAAACCTCAAAATTCATTCTTAGTATTCACTAGCATCTTTCGACATAAAGAATATGTTCCCGAGCATTCTTTTAGACGAGACCATTTCCATCATACAACGTAACTTGCACCAATATAGTAAGCTTGAAATAGAAGAATTCATCAGTCTGGTTAAGTTTACATTTAACAATAATTACTTTGTTTTCAACGGAATTATACATCAACAAAACGGCCTTCCAATGGGATCCCCCGCGTCAGGCATCATGGCAGACATTTACCTAGACCACCTAGAACATACACACACCAGCAAAATAAAACACATTTTTTTCTGGACCAGGTTTGTCGATGACACCTTCACAATTTTAGATGGTAGACACACCAACAGCCTAACCATTCTCGAGGAGTTGAACAAAATGAATTCCCATATACAGTTCACATTGGAAACAGAGTCCAACCATTCTCTAAATTTTCTGGACTTAACAGTCACAAGAGATCAACAATCCCTCACTTACGACATTTACAGGAAACCTATACAAACTACCAACACGATAAAAAAAACACTCACTCCACTCTAGCTCCCACAAAAAGGCAGCCTTTTATAGCTTAGTCCACAGGCCTTTTAATATTCCATTATCGCGTTCCAACCTAAAAAATATAACTAGACACCATCAGGACAATAACTCTTTCTAATGGGTACAACAGAATGTTCATCGACCAAACTATATCCAAAATCCAAAACAAACCTAAATCTACTCTTATTAAAGAAAAGAAACAAAAGGACAGTTTTTCAGTTTTTCCCTTCAAAACGATTCTGTTTACCAAATAAAAAACCTATTTAAAACACAGGGTAAAAATAGCAGTTAACATAAGAAATTACATTTTTCCGTATTGAACCAAAAATTACAATAAATAAACTTGATATTTCCACCTATTCAATACAATTATAATGCTATTATTCAATTACATCATATTTAAAATATATTTTTATATATTTAGTATCAATATCAAGTAAATTCATTGTAAAAATAGCATTCAAAACAACCAACAACATTCGTTTTCATTTCCACAATCCAGGGAGCGTGAATAACTCGGACAAATTTGGCAAATCAGGCATCTACAGTGCCAGACTTGTTTAGCAAGCTACATTGGACAGACAGGATGGAGCTTTAACACTAGGTACACCGAACAAATATTCGTACAACTAAGTAGTATTGTAGTGTAGTAGTAGCTTAGATTAATTACCTTGTTTTTGTGTGATTTTTGTGAACTATCTTAGACAATGTTTCTTTCCTTTCATTTTTATTTGCACAGAATAAGTTATTTTATTTTTCCTTTTCTTCCCATTATTCCGTAAATAATGGCTTAGCAGTGCAACTGTAGGAACTGAAGGGGGCGGCCAGACATTAAGGAGTATGAGGGAGGAGTTGGAGAGTTTGAGGAAGATAATTAGGATTCTCTCAGAGGACAGGAAGGAAAGTAGCCCTCCTTCAAATAATGTACAGGATACAGTAGGTGTAAAGGAGAGAGGGGAAGGAAATGGGGGAATTGTAGAAGACAGGTGGTCTAATGTTTTAAGGGGAAGGAGATTGCAGGCTAAGGGCTCTGTTCAGGATCAGAATTCAGGACAGGTGTCTGTTAGAAATTGGTACGAGTCACTGCAGCTAGAACAATCGAGGGAAGATGAGGAACAGGGAACTGTTGCTAAGGTGTGTGGAAGTAGGAGGAAGGGAAAAGGTAGGAAAGGGAAATGTAGTGTAGTGGAAAGGAAACGACAGGTGGAACAGGGTCATGCGAGGGAGAAAAGGGAGGAGGAAGTAGCTTCTGCAGCAGTGAGAGAAGATAGGGCTGACCAGGAGGGGAGGGGATCAAATGAGGTGGGTAGGGTTGAGCCTCTGGTCATGGGGGATTCCATCGTTAGACATGTGCGGAAAGTGTGTGGAGGAAAGGGAACCAGGGTAGAGTGTTAACCAGGAATTAGGTTGAGGCAGATGTTGAGGCAAATAGAAGAGAAGGAAGAGGGAAAGGAGAAGGTGGTAGTGTTTCACGTTGGTACAAACAACCTAAGGCAAGCAGGTATAAGTACCAACATAGTTGGGGATGTGTGGGATCTGGTAAATGCAGCACGGATAAAGTTTAAGGAAGCAGAGATTGTTATCAGTGGAATACTGTGTAGGAGGGATACTGACTGGAAGGTAACTGGGGATTTAAGTGACTATGGAGTGGGTATGTGGGAAACTGGGAGTGAGATTTCGAGATCCTAATGGGTGGGTAGGAGACAGGGATCTGCGCCCAGATGGCCGTCACTTAAACCGCACTGATACATATAAGTTAGGAAACTTGTTTAGAGGGGTTATAGACAGGTACATTCAGGGAAAAGGGGTGGCCTAGGGAGGGGTGTTAAGCGAACAGTGAACTGGAAATCAAGTAGGGATGACATAAAAATGTTAGTGCTCAACTGTAGAAGCATTGTAAACAAAGGAATATAATTAAGTAATTTAATAGATATATACTTACCAGATATTGTAATAGGAGTTGAATCATGGCTGAGAAATGATATAATGGATGCAAAAATATTCTCACGGAACTGGAGTATGTATCGTAGAGATAGGATAGGAATGGTAGGAGGGGGAGTATTCATTCTGGTGCAAAAAGAATTTGTAAGCTACGAAAAAGTTAAGGATGAAAAACATGAAATTCTGTGTGTAAGGCTCTCTAAAGATAATAGGCAACTTGATGTCTTTGGCCTGTAAAGACCGGAAAAGGATAGCACTAACGCTGATTCAGAATTATTTGATAAGATAATCAACTATGTTGGAAATGATATGGAAAGGAATGTGATAGTAGAAGGTGATCTCAATTTACAAAATGTCAATTGGGAAGGTAATGTGGATGACAGGAAACATGACCAACAAATGGCAAATAAGTTAATATGGGAAGGACAGCTGATTCAGAAAGTGATGGAACCAAATAGAGGGAAGAATATTCTGGATGTGGTGCTGATAAAACCAGATGAGCTCTATAGAGAAACGGAAGTAATAGATGGTATTATTGATCACGAAGCTGTTTTTGTCGTAGTTAAAAATAAATGTGAAAGAAAGGAAGGTATTAAAATTAGGACTATTAGGCAGTACCATATGGCCGATAAAACAGGCATGAGGGAGTTCTTAAAAAGTAACTCTGATCGCTGGAAAATGGCAAATGAAAATGTAAACAAACTCTGGGATGGGTTTAAAGCAATTGCTGAGGAATGTGAAAATAGGTTTGTTCCTTTAAAGGTGGTAAGGTATGGTAAGGATCCACTATATTATAACAGAGCAGTAAAGAGACTAAGAAGGAGGTGCAGGTTGGAAAGAAATAGAGTTAGAAATGGTTATGGAAGTAAATTGAAAGAACTTACTAGGAAATTGAATCTAGCAAAGAAGGCAGCTAAAGATAACATGATGGCAAGCATAATTGGTGGTCATACAAATTTTAGTGAAAAGTGTAAGGGTATGTATAGGTACTTTAAGGCAGAAACAGGATCAAAGATGGACTTTCCAGGAATCATTAATGAACAAGGGGAGTATGTATGCGAGGATCTGCAAAAGTCAGAAGTATTCAGTTAGCAGTATGTAAAGATTGTTGGCTACATGGATAGTGTCCAGATAGGGGATGTGAGTAATAGTAAAGAAGTATTAAAATTTACCTATGATAACAATGACATTTACAGTAGGATACAAAAGTTGAAAACTAGAAAAGCAGCTGGAACTGATAAGATTTCTGGGGATATACTAAAGACAATGGGTTGAGATATAGTACCATATCTGAAATACTTATTTGATTATTGTTTGGTTGAAGGATCTATACCAAATGAATGGAGAGTTGCTATAGTAGCCGCTGTGTATAAAGGAAAGGGTGATAGACATAAAGCTGAAAATTACAGGCCAGTCAGTTTGTCACGCATTGCATGTAAGCTTTGAAGACCTATCCGTGTCGGTGCGCCGTAAAGCAAAGCATGTAAGCTTTGGGAAAGCATTCTTTCTGATTATATTAGACATGTTTGCAAAATTAATAACTGGTTTGACAGAAGGCACTTTGGGTTTTGGAAAGGTTATTGGACTGTAGCTCAGCTTGTACGATTTTAGCAAGATATAGCAGATATCCTGGATTCAGGAGGCCTAATGGTCTGTATTGGGATTGGCCTATGTAAGGCATTTGATAGGGTAGATCATGGTAGACTACTGGCAAAAATGAGTGCAATTGGACTAGAAAAAATAGTGACTGAATGGGTGGCTATATTTCTAGAAAATAGAACTCAGAGAAGTAGAGAAGGCGAAGCTTTATCTGACCCTGTAATAATTAAGAGGAGAATTCCTCAAGGCAGTATTATTGGACCTTTATGTTTTCTTATATATATCAATGATATGTGTAAAGAAGTGGAATCAGAGATAAGGCTGTTTGCAGATGATGTTATTCTGTACAGAGTAATAAATAAGTTACAAGATTGTAAGCGGCTGCAGGGTGACCTCGATAGTGTTGTGAGATGGACGGTGGGCAATGGTATGATGATATACGGGGATAAAAGTCAGGTTGTGAGTTTCACAAATAGGAGAAGTCCTCTCAGTTTTAATTACTGCGTTGCTGGGGCGAAAGTTCCTTTTGGAGATCATTGTAAATATCTAGTTGTTAATATAAGAAAAGACCTTCATTGGGGTAATCACATAAATATGATTGTTAATAAAGGGTACAGATCTCTGCACATGGTTATGAAGGTATTTAGGGGTTGCAGTAAGGATGTAAACGAGAGGGCATATAAGGCTCTGGTAAGACCCCAACTAGAGTATGGTTCCAGTCTATGGGACCCTCACCAGGATTACTTGATTCAAGAACTGGATAAAATCCAAAGAAAAGCAGCTCGATTTGTTCTGGATGATTTCCGACAAAAGAGTAGCGTTACAAAAATTATGCAAAGTTTGGGCTGGGAAGATTTGGGAGAAAGGAGACGAGCTGCTCGATTAAGTGGTATGTTCAGAACTGTCAGTGTAGAGATGGCGTGGGAGGACATCAATGGACGATTAAGTTTAACTGGTGTCTTTAAAAGTAAGAAAGATCACAATATGAAGATAAAGTTGGAATTCAAGAGGACAAATTGGGGCAAATATTCATTTATAGGAAGGGGAGTTAGGGATTGGAATAACTTACCAAGGGAAATGTTCAATAATTTTCCAATTTCTTTGCGATCATTTAAGGAAAGGCTAGAAAAACAACAGATATGGAATCTGCCACTTGGGCGACTGACTTAATGCAGATCAGTAGTGAATGATTGATTGATTGATTGATTGATTGATTGATTGATTGATATCACATTAATGCAGTTAGCCATGGGACTACACATGCACAATTCCAATCATAAATTTCCCGACAAAGACCAGCATATTATTGAAACCACGGAAAAGGGACCCTACTCAATATCAAAGAAATGTTTTACATTTCGTTAGACCAATAAGTTAATTTTAATCTTTAATCTGAACGAATCCACTGAAAAAACAAACATTTTTTCACAAGGCCATTCATCCCCTCATCATCAAGACATATCCAGACACAACGGATCGACAACAAAGCACTTCCCCTCTCTCACACACGCCCTTCTCCCACCTCTTCTAGCCAACTATAGCCCCCACCCCCCACCCACACACGCACGGCATGTCAGCGTGAGCGGAAACAGAGTGAATAAATAATACAAATATCATTTCAGTTTAACTCAAACACACACAAAACAGTTTCTCATTCTTTCTTTCTTTTTCTTTTTCCTCAGACACCCACCTTCAATGAACGTTTCCATAAGCCAAGGCCACACCATCACCATTCTACATCAACAGTAGCAGACGACGGTTACAACTGCATAAGCAAGCGTTCCATAATGAAGGATGATCCCCCAGCTCTTCAACCAATTTAAACCTACTGATAAGTTTATTCCATACTATACTAAAACACTGCAAGATTACATAAACTAAAACCAACAAGTTCTAAATGTTTTCATTGTCAAACGTATTTTCATTTCAACTATGTCACATATTCAAGTTGATTGAAACAGGACCAAGAATTTTGTTCCGTATTCCACAAACACGCTGTAATATTTTAAAATTAGATCCAAGAACTTTCTTAACATTCTAAGCATTTAAAGCCAATTTTAATTTCAGCTGTTTCATGTATCCATGTATAGTACGCGCACCTTTTCTTGAGCCCGAATCTCCATAGCAACGAATGGGAACCAGGGCTCAAGAAAATGTGCGCGTACTATAGATGAAAAGTCCAACAAGTCTATTCCACATATTCAAACACACGTGCAGTGTTTTAGCCCAGATCCAAGAACTTTCATAAATTACCAAACGTTTGATGTGATAGTGTGGTTTAATAGTCATCAAGTTTTGTTTCAAAAGGTTCACATATTCCAGGTGATTGTGGCAAGACCGATTGATAAGTCTATGCCGAGTTATACAAACATACAACAACATTTTTACTCATATCCAAGAACATTACAGTGTCATGTGCAGACATGCCAACTTTCAAAAGTGAAAAATCAGGAGAAATTTCGCAGTGAATTGAGACCTATTACGAAACATCACTGATGGCAGAACATGTACAAATTCATTATAATTCAATGCATTATCAATTCTATTTGCCCATATATATTTTTTCATCATTTACATGTGAATACTAAATACTGGACATAACTGAACAGTAGAAACATGTGACTTCTCATCCTTCAACATGGTGATCACATTACGACTAATTGCTGTTCAAAACACCAGTAGCTGACTTAGTCCTCTTTAGAAACTCGGAACTAAATTTTTGCTCAAAGCACTTGCCTTGCTGAACTGATTTCAAGGTTAAAAGTTTCTCCAAAGTTTATTCAGACAGCAAGGATCTGAACTGTGTTTTTGTCTTTGTGACTCTGCTAAAAATCCTTTCACATTCTGCATTGCGATGTGGAATTGATAAAATAGCAAGCATTACCTTAAGAGAGTCTGTCATATTTAAGTACACCATCAGCTGATTTCATCTGACCTACCAATGCCCATTGAACATCAATTCTTCCTTTTGCCAGGTCTGTTTCTTCGAGCTGAATGTTACAGAACTGGGGGTGCAGAATATGAGTTTCTTTATCCAAATGTTCCGTTTCACTAGTCAAAATGTTCGGACACTTGTTAATGAAAAATCTAAGGCTAGAAAATGATGCCTTACTTATAGCAGAAATATTTGCAACTTCTGCATTAATTAAAACATATTTGAAAATAAACTTTTGTACCATGTAGTCACACGATGAAGAGAAACACTTTCGAACAGACTTAAAGAATATGCACTTTTCCTCAGACTTCAAGGTGTTCACTAAAACAGTCATCCTTTTGATTTGCTGGAGTATGATAATCTACATCAAGGAGAGAGGAGGATCTTTTAATAACGTCTGGTTTCACAAACCTTGTCATCATATTCTTCAATAGCTCCTCCAAAACTGACCTCAATAAGTGGATGAGCGGCATACTTGACTGAAGAGCTACGTTTGGATTCTCAAAAATTTCCATAAAACGAGAGGAAAAAAGGCAAAAACATTTATGTAAATTTGATGAAAGGTACATGAAAAGTCGTTCTTCACGTGACAATGCATGGCTCTTAGTGTGATCAGTAGTTTCATTTTTTTTAGTGAAACTGATGACTCGGTTTTTCTTTTAACTGAGGAGTGAGGTGAAATGTAATGACATTCCTTAACGTTTTCAGACAAACAAGACACATCTGCACTTAAACTGTGCTTAGGAATTTTGTAAGTCTTCAAAGTTCCCATCTGAGAATCCTTACTCACAATTTCGCTCCTGAATAATGTAACCAAAGGGTCCCACTGAAGCAAAATCCTATCTACAGCCGAGCCGCTGGCTGTCCGGCCCTGACGTTTCTCAGACAGTGTTGCCGATTTTGAACCATACGACATAAACAAACACACACACCTAAAATATTTCACGTATACGTAGATCAGATTCTGTGTTAATGCGACGGAAATGCGTACGGAAATGTGCGAAAATTACCTCTAATATATTGAAAACCCACACTAGTGTAATCATAATAATAAAACGTTCCAATTAAAATTAACTGCACTCCAAAACAGCGTAAATATAACAAAACATTCCAGTCGAAGTTATGCACATTCCAAGAACAGCGTAAAGATAATAACAAAACACTGCAGTCAAAATTAAGCACACTCAGAGAATATAATAACTGTAACTCAGAAACAGTGGGCTATAGACGTAATATAAAATAACAACATGAAAACCGAACTGTGTGAATAGTATCACCGTAATTTTAATAAGTCAGAATTAAAAAACCTGAAAATAGTATCAACGTGGCAATAAAAACGTCACTGTTACAATAAAACTTCAACATGCTCATAGAATAGTAGTGTCGAAATAATAAAATATTGTAATGAAATGAAACAAATTATGTACTCACAGGGACTAATCCAAAGGGAATACGCCACACTCTCCGAAAATATCGGTGTCTTCGTCCTTGTCACTAATATTACTGGAGTCACTGCTATCATCCTCATCCAGGGAAATAATAAGTTCTTCCACTCAACATTCAACAATTCCATCAGCTTCTTTTACCTTGTGTAAATCTTCCCAGGTGTGACTCACAACACTTTTCCACTTATCCGCTGTAACAAGTTTGACTGCCTCGTACACTAAGCGTTCAACATCAGTCAGACGGAAAGATTTGTCATTTTCGGCAACATATCCTTTAACTTGTGCCCAAATTAACTCGATTGGATTAAAGTGGCAGTGGTAAGGAGGAAGCCTAATTACCCTATGACCCTGAGCCGTAGCGATGGAGTCCACTTCGTAGGTGCAAAATCTAGGCTTATGGAGTTTTACACTTTGTAGCAGCACCGCCTTTGTCATTTCTGCAGATATCCCCGGTACATTATTTCCCACCAACCACTGAAGAATGATATCTTTTCTGTCTTTCATTGTCGGTGCTTTGTTTAGTTGCACAGAGTGATAGGGGGCATTGTCCATAACAATTACGGAATTGGGACTTATGTTTGGTAGCAAATAATTTTTAAACCACGTTGTGAAAGTTATCCCATTCATTTCTTCGTGATAATCACGAGTGCTCTTTGATCTGAAAAGAAGCATAGCTCCCGGAACAAATCCATTAATGCCACCTGCATGAAGCAAAATAAGCCTACTTCCCTTCCCAATAGGTGCTTTGAAAGTCCCTGCTACAGTTTCATCTGTCCAGGCCACCGTTTTAGAATGTCCGGCATTTACCCACGTTTCATCTAACCACACCACTCTATCAGGACTAATCTTCAGAATTTCCCTCAAAAATCTGCCTCGCCATGCTACAATTTCACTTCTCTCCATCGCAGCTTTTCTCCCTGAAAATTTCTTCCAACGAAAGCCAAGTTCTCTCAGTATTTTACTTAAACTGGTCTTTCCTCCACTGAATAAGCAAGATTCTTTCAAAGAGTCAAGTAATTTATCACGCGTGGGAAATTCCCTCCTCTTGTAATAACTATAAATATGTTGCCTTATCGCATCCTTTTGAAATGCATTTAGTGATGTCTTGGGACAATGTCTTGGTCTTCGTTTTTCAGGAGTACGCAGCACTTCAGAAGGTGTATTAAGATCCACTGGACACTTTTCTTTCGTAACACTTTTCACGGTTGTCCTACCTACTTTTAAAGCGTCACAAACTCGATCCACCACTTTTGTAACAGGAAGAAGAGGCCCACCGTTATCGCGCTCTTTCTCAAAATATTCACGAAGCCGGTATATAAATTCACGGCTTTGGCTTTTATAACAACTGATTTTTTTCTTAGTCGTTTCCGATGATCCACTGGCCATGTCACAATAACAAAAACAAACGGCTTACACACACAGTGAACGCATACACTTCATGCAGGCTAGCGAGCAACTGAGGCCACGTGTTTCTCTTCAAAGAAGTGGCATCACCGCACTAGCAGTACAAGAGAGTCATGGCGACATGAACGGTGAATGGTGCTTGCTGTTAAATCTTAAATCTGGCGCGCCAGTGACGTCAGACATTGCAAACCGTGACGATTATTCTACCACTAGCAGAACTCTTAGTATTCTTTATGGTAACATAACTTTAATTAAAACAATAATATCAAATCGACGAGGGGTGTAGGTTTCAATGATTTAATATTAAAATCATACGGCACATTGTAAATTTATAATAGTGTTTTCAAGGTTATATGTATAGTTTTAAATCGCCGCAGGTTGGCAATACTATTCTCTACTCTTATTTTTTTCTTTTCATCACAATCTGTCAGGGCCGGACAGCCAGCGGCTGGACTGTAAACACCTTCTTAGTGATAACCATCGAGTAGGCACATGCTTCAGAATTTTCCAGATCTCAGTGTTGTGTAAAGTCTGAAATTCTCTGAACTTTTCTTTCCTCTTTGCACTCCTTTCTAGATAATAAAATATATCAATTATACTTTCATCTACATTTACGGGCAAGCACGCCGCACCCTTCTCGGCAGCAAGATTAATTAGGTGACAACAGCAGCCTACGACGATTATGTTACTATTTTCCCGCTTCAAACATCCTGCCATACCATTCTTTAATCCTACCATTACTGGATCATTATCAGCATCAAGAGTTAGGCAGTTTTTTAATGGAATGCAGAATTCCCGAAAAGTTGAGAGCAAAAGATTGGCAATGTTATCTCCAGTAGCATCCCCTTCTAAATTAGGCACAGAGACTAGACAACTCTGAATTTCATTAAGTTCAGGCCTAAAAAATGTTACAACAATGGGATATATCTTCAAATCGCTTTTATTGTTACCATCAGTAGCAACAGAAAATGCACTCACCTGCAAATGTGATACAATTTTCGCCCTTTCTTCCATGCACATTTCTGTAATGATAGCCGCTGTTTTCGTTCTAGCACACCCATATCGTTTAGCGATTTCCGAATCAGGAAACATTTTGAGAAACAAAGGTCCGGCGTGATCGGCACAATTTACAGGGAGGTTATGTTCTACTATAACTGACGTAAATAACGCCTCGGCATTCGTCACAGGAGGAAAGTTCAGTTTCTGGTTTCTTTCTACACACTGGACACTCTCTTTATGTTTTTTTGTTTGCATATGCTTGAGTATATCGCATTTCCTACCATGTGCAGCTGAAAAATCACACCTACATATAGTACAGAATGTGAACGTTGGTCCCTTTCTGGATTCACTCAAACACGGAAACTCTTCCCTATGAGTACTTTTAAACACTGCATCATATTTCTTTTTTTTTTTTTTTTTTTGGCACTTTGGCCAAAACAAATATTAAGGCACAACACGAGCACTTCTACGGGTAAAACAACTATGGTGTGCTATTTCTGAGGTCAGGTTACTTCAAAGAGAATGTTACTCGCTTGACTCGCTTGCAAAGAGAATGACTGTATTATAGACCAGCCATACTCAGCCATATATCGATAGAACGAGGAAATCCGCGGGAGTTTAAAATAATACGAAAATTGCGGATATTGCTCTGAAAATCGGGAGATCGGGAGGAACGATGAAAAATCGGGAGACTTGGCACGTCTGCACGTGTTTCATATCAGAGTATAAATTTTCAGTCAATGTGTATATTCTCAACTACAATAGTGCATGTTTCCAATAAACTGAAACAAGACCAACAAGTCTATTCTGTGTTCCACGAACACATGACAATTTTTAAACCAAAACTAAGAACTTTTTAAATGCCAAGTACATTTTGTACGTTTCATTTCAATGTATATATATCAGATCAAAAACTGGATGTATGGCTTTTCAGGCGTTTGCTCTATTAACCAGCATTTCGTCTTAGGTCTGACACTAGACTCATCAGAGTGGGATGTGTCAGACCCTACCCACTGATGCTGGGGTGTATGCAGGTGACCAAGGACCAAGGGGGATGTTTTCATTCCCCTCCCCGAAGGGGAGGGGCGGGCCACCTAGAAGGTAACGCCTTCTCTCTGGCCAGGAGATTTGGCGGGGTTCGGGGATTTGGAGTGGTTTGAAGTTAGAGGGGGGCGGTGTTAGGTTTTTGTGAGGTGGGGGTGTTTGGCCTCCTGGCTAAGGGTGCAGTACCTGCTCTTGTGCTTTTTATTGAGTTTTTACTAAAGATACATTTTGTTACAATACATGTTTGGTTTACAATACAAATGAGATTACAATTACATATAGAGATTACAATGAGGTTTTACATAAAGTGGTGGTATGGTTGCGGGTTGGACGTGGTGTTAAGGTAGGTTTGGGATGTTAGGAAGTGGAGGGTTGTTGTGATGTTTGTGATGGAGGTGGCTAATAGTCGGAGAAGGTCTAGTATTGGGAGGGGTGGTATAAAGTAGTTGGTTTGAGGAATGGGTGGATGGATGACTGGTGGAGGGGTTGGGGGTGGCGGTGGGCGTGGGCGGCGGTGGGAGTTGTTACGGGTGGGTGGGGGTGGGGAGCGGGACTGCTCTACTCGGTGGTACTGAGAGTTGACTCGGACGCCGGTGGTGACGAGGTGGTGTACATCTTCTTCAGCGGGGAGATGGATGCGGACCATGTATGTCGGGCCGTTCCTGTTGAATATTCTGAATGCTCTGAGGGCTGGGATGCCTGCTGTTTTGAGTTGCTCGAGGATGTCGCTTGTGGTTATTGTAGGGTCGATGCCCCGGATGACACAACTCGGTGCTGGCTGCTGGGGTGCTGGTGGAGTGGCAGTTGCTTCTTCTTGTTGTATGGCTGGCTGAGCTGTGCTGGTTGGTTCTACTAGGTTGGGCGTTGCTTCTTCTTGAGGTGTGATGGTTGCGTCTACTCTGTTGATAGGGGATTGCTGGGTGCTAGGTTGTGAGGGGCTGAGGGGGGTGATGGGTATTGACATTATGGGAGAGGGGTGCATAGAAGTGGTGGTAGTAATGATGGAGGTGTGGGTAGGAGTGATGGCCGAGGTAGTGATGGTAGTAGTGGTAGTGGTTATTGATATGGACGAAATGGCGGAGGGAGGTGGTGGGGGTTCCTGGGTTGCGGGTTGATTTTCCATGACAGTGGGAAGAGTGTTGGGGTTTTCATCCAGTTGCTGCATTATATAGTCAGGGGTTGGTACCACTGTGTATATCCTGTTGTTTATTTTTGCTCCGTCGACCTCCAAAACTGAAGCGTCAACGTCATTCCTGAGGTAGACCAAGACTTGCGTGGACGGTTGAGAGGTTGCGCTGTCCAGGAGTCTGCGGACATCGTAGACTCGGAGGCCGGCTTTCCGTAGTTGGGTCCTGATGACATGTTCTGATAGGCTGGTTTCCACACCTGTGATGAGTGAGAGATAATACATGATTTTGTGGGGAGGCGACAACCAACTAGGAGTCTGCCTATTTCTGCTTGTGTGGGCCGACTGGGTTGCGATTTTTGAGTTGAGGGCACCCCAGCCGAAAAAAATACAGGTGTTGAGTTGATCTCGAGTATGCAGGTGACCAAGGACCAAGGGGGATGTTTTCATTCCCCTTCCCGAAGGGAAGGGGCGGGCCACCTAGAAGGTAACGCCTTCTCTCTGGCCAGGAGATTCGGCGGGTTTGGGGGATTGCTGGAGTTGGAAAAAGAGGGACGGAGCTTTGTGATTGTTGAAGGAGTTGGGGGGGGGTCTCGACCTCTCAGCTAAGTATTTATTGTTCTTCCAGTGTATATACAGTATTTTACAATATTTTACATTTTACATTTGCTTGATACTTTGGATTATACAAAATTGTTTGTTCTCGTTCTTCTTCCCTGTCTGATTGTGTGTTGTGTTCTGAAGGATATCCTTAACCCCCGGTTTTTTATGTTTGTTTTTGTTTTTATTGGGGGGTTATAAGGATATTTACAAAGTGTTCTTAACTTGTTCGTTCTGTACAAATATTTTATAATGTTTGGCTATTTACAATTATTTACAATTATTTACAATTATTTGCATGTTCTGACTACATTATCTATACAGAATTATTGAGGTTTTTACAATTGCAGTATTATGTTGTTTACATTATTACAACTTGTTATTGTGGTTTTTACAGGATATGCTTCTTTACATTATGTACAGCTGATTATTGAAGTTCTGCAATCTTCACATATTTGTTGTGTTATACCTCTCGTCCTTACGAGCAATGGGGCCTCGTGTTGTTGGCATGCCCTGCTTCTGTAACAGAATTGATACAGGTTAGTCACATTGCTTGGGTATAGTTGATAAGGGGGGGGGGGGGAAGCTCGGTGGGGACTCTTGGGTTGTTTGGTGTTGTAGGTGTGTGGGGGTTCGGGTTTGGAGAAGTTAGGGTGATTTGTCTGCTGGATTAGACGTCACAGCCTGTTCCTCTATGCATCGTCCCCATCGGGTGGGGGGAGGGATCGGTGGAGGTGATATGGGGTTTGGACGAAGTGGGGGGATGCAGGTGAACTTATCAGAAGCTTCTTATGTAGCACAGTCTGATAACTGCATACGGGAGATAAAACTCCACAATGGAATTAATGCCCGCCTAGCAATTCCAAATGGTAATACTAAATTCCCATGAAGGGAATTAGATATTTTTCCACCAATAGAGCATATCAAAAATCAGATCAAAAACTGGATGTATGGCTTTTCAGGCGTTTGCTCTATTAACCAGCATTTCGTCTTAGGTCTGACACTAGACTCATCAGAGTGGGATGTGTCAGACCCTACCCACTGATGCTGGGGTGTATGCAGGTGACTAGGGCTAGGGGAAAGTTTTCATTCCCCTCCCCGAAGGGGAGGGGCGGGCCACCTAGAAGGTAACGCCTTCTCTCTGGCCAGGAGATTTGGCGGGTTTGGAGGATTGATTAGGTTTGTGGGCGGGGGGGATAGGTTTGATTCTGTGAAGGAGTTGGGAGGGGGTTTCGACCTCTTGGCTAAGTATTTATTGATTTTCCATTTTGTACAGAATAATTACAATTTACAATTTTGGTGTTTTTACATTTGCTTTTTGAACATTATAAGTCTTGTTTGGATGCTTCCGGTCTTCTTGCTGTTGGGTAAGAGATTTGTTTCCAGTGTATTGTTTTTACAGTTAAAAAATGGAAATATATCCCTTGCCCCCGGTTTGATTGTTTAAGTTTATTGGGGGGCTGTCAGGATATTTACAATAGATGCTTTACTTATTTTACATGATTTACATTATTTACAGATTCTTGATATTTACATGGATATTTACATGGATATTTACATGGTTGTTGACATAGATATTTACATGTTTTGTCTTAATTACATTTTCTGGTTTTAATTTAAATTTTACAATAATATCTTCTTGCTTTTTGTTGGGGGTGCTCTCCTTCTGAAACATATGAGAAAAGTATTAGTACATGTATTGTATACTTCTGTTATGAGGGGGAGGGGTCCGACGAGGGCTCGTGGGGCTTTAATTGGGGAGAGGTTGGTTGGGTTGTGGTTTGGGTAGGATTAGGGGTTACAAGGGTTGGGGTGACGGTAATTCTGTGGCGGGTGGGGTGTCACAGCTTATCTTCGTTACGTGTTGCCGCCATCGGGTGGGGGTGTGGGAGCGATGATGGGTGGGAGTGCTAGCCTAGGGTTGGTGTAGTGGGAAGATTTTTACTCGGGTAGTTTGTGGGTGCTTCTTATACTAATGTTTCAAGCCGGGTGAAGTGGAAGTGGGTATTCAGTCCGGAGTGGGTGGGTTGGAAGTGGGCGTTAAGGGTTTGATTGGCTGCTGCCTGGAGTTGGGCTATGACCAGTGGTCTGTGGTATGGGTGGATGTTCATGAGGGATAGAGCTACAAAACGGATTATGTCCTCGAGGGATGGGGGAGGGAAGAGGGACTGGTTTGATGGGGTAGGGGGGTCTATGGTGCGGAATGGGGCTACTAATTCTGGGCGGTTTTCGGGTGGTTGAGGGCGGGATTTGCACTTGAGGGAGTAGGTGGGGTGGGGTTCTCCGCAGGTGTTACATTTCGGGGGGAGCTGGGTGTTTGGGCATCGGGAGGTGGTGTGCTGCTGTGAGCAGTGGCTGCACACTGGTTTTACGGAGTTGCAGTGTGCTGTGTCATGCTTATTATATGACAGGCAGCGCTCACATCGGATGGGTTGGGGCGCTGGTGCTCGGGAGGGTTCCACCCGATGGTGGTGTCTAAAAATAGATACTCCATTAGTTAGTACTCGGTCGACATCCTGGGAGGTTGGGAGCAAGATTCTTACCATGTAGGTGGGCCCCGTGTTGTTTTTTATTCTGAATGCTTTTTGGACGGGGATACCTTCTTCGTTTAGTTCTTGGACTATCACATCGTCTGGGATGTCGGGGTCCACCCCACGGATTACGCAGCTTAGTAAGCTGTGACGAGGTGGTGCGGGTGGGTTTTTTATTGTGGGTGGGGATAGGGGTTTCAGGGGTTCGGATGAGCCGAATTGGGCTGCACCCACTGAGCCCATGAGCCGTCGTGCGGCGTCCTCCCCTATGAGCTTGAGGATGACCCCGTTGTTTGTTGGACGAATATCAGCGATTTCTTCTCGTTGGAAGTTAAAATGTAGAAGTTTGGCAAAGATTTTTTGGGGGTTTTTAAATTCTGGAGCTGGTTCCTTGATAAGAAAGGCGTGGGTTCCAGTGGGGGGTTTTTGAAGGGTCCGGGAGTTGGAAATGGGTCGTCTTGCACCGGAGAGGGGGGCGGAGGGTTCTTGGTTGGTAAAGGTAATGGGTGGGGGAGGGGGGGGGTTGTTCCTGATGATTTCCTGTTCTGTCGCTTGAATTTTGGTTCTAGGTTCACTGTTGTCTGAGGGGCTGGTGAGGTGTCGCTTGGATACTGGGTGGGAGGACTCACGGGTAGGAGCTGGGTTTATGGGTAGTTGGTGGTATCTAGTGCTTGAGCTGGTTGGGCACATTACTGAGTTATGTGCTTGGCTGTATAAAAGCTGGTCCATGCCGGCTTGGGAGATGGTGGTGGTCGTAGTGGTGTAGGTAGTGGTGGAAGTAACTGCCGTGCTTATATCCATCTTGTCCACTCAGTAAAAATAGTTATTCAGTCACAGTGCACTGTACACTGATGTTAATTAGTTCACTTAGCACTGTATGGCACTAGCACTATGCACTATTCTCAGCACTGCTATTTGCGCTTCTTATCTCTAGATCTAAATGTCTGTCACTTGTTAGTGCTACTAGGTGTTGGCACTCCTGGAGGTCGGTGGGTGCTCCCAGTCGAGCCGGGAGACACCTCTAGCTGCCCTCCGTGGGCCCCTACACCAAACCAAACAGTCCTGGGGTGAAACCCCTCGAGTGCCGCTTCGTCCACCTGTCCGTATGCTTTTTTAAACTCCACTGGGGAGTCGCACCGGCTTACGGTGTAGGGGCCCTCGCTGGACGGAGAGAAAAGAAAGAGGCAGCTTACCGGTGTGCTGGAGAGGTGATACCTGCTGGTCCGCTAGGTTGCTCTGCCGGGTGGTTTTCGCTGGCTGGCGGTTCTTCTCCGGGTCGCTAGGAAGCGCTGGCTGGTGAGAATCGCTGGCTGGCGAGGAGATCATGCAGGTGAACTTATCAGAAGCTTCTTATGTAGCACAGTCTGATAACTGCATACGGGAGATAAAATATCTAATTCCCTTCATGGGAATTTAGTATTACCATTTGGAATTGCTAGGCGGGCATTAATTCCATTGTGGAGTTTTATCTCCCGTATGCAGTTATCAGACTGTGCTACATAAGAAGCTTCTGATAAGTTCACCTGCATACACCCCAGCATCAGTGGGTAGGGTCTGACACATCCCACTCTGATGAGTCTAGTGTCAGACCTAAGACGAAATGCTGGTTAATAGAGCAAACGCCTGAAAAGCCATACATCCAGTTTTTGATCTGATTTTTGATATGCTCTATTGGTGGAAAAATATCTAATTCCCTTCATGGGAATTTAGTATTACCATTTGGAATTGCTAGGCGGGCATTAATTCCATTGTGGAGTTTTATCTCCCGTATGCAGTTATCAGACTGTGCTACATAAGAAGCTTCTGATAAGTTCACCTGCATACAACGCTTCAACACCCACGGAGACCCTCACTTCGACAGAACCAACACCGATCTATACCTAAACCATGCCTCCTCCCCACAACTCACACCTTCCAACAACCATACCCTCTCGAACCACGCCCTAGACGTTCCTATCTCTCCGGCAGAAATTCAATCAGTCCTCTCCAAATCCCGGAACACAGCTCCAGGACCAGACAAAACCCGGTACCTTCATATCCGTCACGCACCCCATAACCTACTATCCCTACTGGCTGACCTATACACCTATATCCTCCGCACTGGGTTCTACCCCACACCCTGGAAACACACCACAATGCTCCTTTTTCCCAAACCAGGCAAACCACCCTCCGAACTAGGCTCCTACCGCCCCATCATCCTTATCACAGTTTTAGCAAAAATCCTAGACAAAATCCTAGTCCGCCGCCTCCACCCTCATCTACAATCCCACCACCTCCTACCCATATCCCAATTCGGATTCCGCCCAAAACTATCCACCGAAGACCAACTCCTCAGACTTGTCCAAACAACTGCCAACAACTTCAACCGAGCACGCCCCACCCTATTAATCACTTTCGACTTCCAGCTCGCATTCGACTCCGTCTGGCACCCCGCCCTCCTTTTCAAACTCAGATACTTCGCCATCCCCACTTCCTATGTCCGATTCATCTCCTCCTACCTCACAAACCGCTCAACCCAAATCTCCATCAGGAACCAACTATCATCCACGTTTCCCCTCACACTAGGCGTCCCGCAAGGCTCACCCCTCTCCCCACTACTATTTATCCTATTTGTGGCCGACATTCCTCAACCTCCCCCCCCCATCCAACTCCTACAGTTCGCAGATGACACCGCCATCTTAGCCCCCCTACACTCAGTCCAAGCTATAAACCGCGCAGCCCAACCTTACCTCAACTCCTTCCTCACATGGTGCGACCGGTGGCACCTAAAACTCAACCCTGAAAAGACCCAATCCATCCTATTCCGACGAAGACGGGGAAAAACCAGTATATCCCGTAACCCGGACAACCTCCAACTTCAGATCCGGAGATCCCCCATCCAAACCCAACCCACCCTCAAATACCTCGGCATCCTCTTTGACCAACATCTAACGTTCCGCCCACACTTCCAATACCTAAAATCCAAGACCGCCACCCGAGCTCGGTTAGTGCGCCGCCTGGCCGGGACCCGGTGGGGCCTTAAAACCTCACTACTCCTGCATACCTATAAATCCTTTGTCCGACCCCAAATCACTTATGGCCTCATCACCTGGGCAGCTGTTGCCAAATCTCACCCGAACCTGTACCAACCCCTACTTTCCATAGAACGCCGTACTGTCCGCCATGCACTCCGACTCCCCTTCCGATACCCCACGGCCGACCTACTTGAAATATTCCCCTTCCCACCACTTGACACCTACGTCCTCACCCAATTCCACAGATCCTACCGCCGAGCCCTTGAACGGGATAACCCATCCCTCAACCTACTACTCCGCGGAGACCCTCCCCCCAACCCCCACTTCGTCCAAACCCCATATCACCTCCACCGATCCCTCCCCCCACCCGATGGGGACGATGCATAGAGGAACAGGCTGTGACGTCTAATCCAGCAGACAAATCACCCTAACTTCTCCAAACCCGAACCCCCACACACCTACAACACCAAACAACCCAAGAGTCCCCACCGAGCTTCCCCCCCCCCTTATCAACTATACCCAAGCAATGTGACTAACCTGTATCAATTCTGTTACAGAAGCAGGGCATGCCAACAACACGAGGCCCCATTGCTCGTAAGGACGAGAGGTATAACACAACAAATATGTGAAGATTGCAGAACTTCAATAATCAGCTGTACATAATGTAAAGAAGCATATCCTGTAAAAACCACAATAACAAGTTGTAATAATGTAAACAACATAATACTGCAATTGTAAAAACCTCAATAATTCTGTATAGATAATGTAGTCAGAACATGTAAATAATTGTAAATAATTGTAAATAATTGTAAATAGCCAAATATTATAAAATATTTGTACAGAACGAACAAGTTAAGAACACTTTGTAAATATCCTTATAACCCCCCAATAAAAACAAAAACAAACATAAAAAACCGGGGGTTAAGGATATCCTTCAGAACACAACACACAATCAGACAGGGAAGAAGAACGAGAACAAACAAACAATTTTGTATAATCCAAAGTATCAAGCAAATGTAAAATGTAAAATATTGTAAAATACTGTATATACACTGGAAGAACAATAAATACTTAGCTGAGAGGTCGAGACCCCCCCCCAACTCCTTCAACAATCACAAAGCTCCGTCCCTCTTTTTCCAACTCCAGCAATCCCCCAAACCCGCCGAATCTCCTGGCCAGAGAGAAGGCGTTACCTTCTAGGTGGCCCGCCCCTTCCCTTCGGGAAGGGGAATGAAAACATCCCCCTTGGTCCTTGGTCACCTGCATACACCCCAGCATCAGTGGGTAGGGTCTGACACATCCCACTCTGATGAGTCTAGTGTCAGACCTAAGACGAAATGCTGGTTAATAGAGCAAACGCCTGAAAAGCCATACATCCAGTTTTTGATCTGATTTTTGATATGCTCTATTGGTGGAAAAATATCTAATTCCCTTCATGGGAATTTAGTATTACCATTTGGAATTGCTAGGCGGGCATTAATTCCATTGTGGAGTTTTATCTCCCGTATGCAGTTATCAGACTGTGCTACATAAGAAGCTTCTGATAAGTTCACCTGCATACACCCCAGCATCAGTGGGTAGGGTCTGACACATCCCACTCTGATGAGTCTAGTGTCAGACCTAAGACGAAATGCTGGTTAATAGAGCAAACGCCTGAAAAGCCATACATCCAGTTTTTGATCTGATTTTTGATATGCTCTATTGGTGGAAAAATATCTAATTCCCTTCATGGGAATTTAGTATTACCATTTGGAATTGCTAGGCGGGCATTAATTCCATTGTGGAGTTTTATCTCCCGTATGCAGTTATCAGACTGTGCTACATAAGAAGCTTCTGATAAGTTCACCTGCATACACCCCAGCATCAGTGGGTAGGGTCTGACACATCCCACTCTGATGAGTCTAGTGTCAGACCTAAGACGAAATGCTGGTTAATAGAGCAAACGCCTGAAAAGCCATACATCCAGTTTTTGATCTGATTTTTGATATGCTCTATTGGTGGAAAAATATCTAATTCCCTTCATGGGAATTTAGTATTACCATTTGGAATTGCTAGGCGGGCATTAATTCCATTGTGGAGTTTTATCTCCCGTATGCAGTTATCAGACTGTGCTACATAAGAAGCTTCTGATAAGTTCACCTGCATACACCCCAGCATCAGTGGGTAGGGTCTGACACATCCCACTCTGATGAGTCTAGTGTCAGACCTAAGACGAAATGCTGGTTAATAGAGCAAACGCCTGAAAAGCCATACATCCAGTTTTTGATCTGATTTTTGATATGCTCTATTGGTGGAAAAATGTCTAATTCCCTTCATGGGAATTTAGTATTACCATTTGGAATTGCTAGGCGGGCATTAATTCCATTGTGGAGTTTTATCTCCCGTATGCAGTTATCAGACTGTGCTACATAAGAAGCTTCTGATAAGTTCACCTGCATACACCCCAGCATCAGTGGGTAGGGTCTGACACATCCCACTCTGATGAGTCTAGTGTCAGACCTAAGACGAAATGCTGGTTAATAGAGCAAACGCCTGAAAAGCCATACATCCAGTTTTTGATCTGATTTTTGATATGCTCTATTGGTGGAAAAATATCTAATTCCCTTCATGGGAATTTAGTATTACCATTTGGAATTGCTAGGCGGGCATTAATTCCATTGTGGAGTTTTATCTCCCGTATGCAGTTATCAGACTGTGCTACATAAGAAGCTTCTGATAAGTTCACCTGCATACACCCCAGCATCAGTGGGTAGGGTCTGACACATCCCACTCTGATGAGTCTAGTGTCAGACCTAAGACGAAATGCTGGTTAATAGAGCAAACGCCTGAAAAGCCATACATCCAGTTTTTGATCTGATTTTTGATATGCTCTATTGGTGGAAAAATATCTAATTCCCTTCATGGGAATTTAGTATTACCATGTATATATATTTCATCCAGTTTAATCAGATAGAAACAAGACTATCAAGCCCACGAACATTCTTGAAGCGCCATGTGTTTCATATCCTTATAAGTGTTTCATGTCGTATTTGTGTATATTTTCAACCAGTGCATATATTTCCAGTGTTCCGTATTCCATGAACATACGGCAGTTTAAGCCAGAACTATGTCTTTGTACATTTCATTTCAATGTGTATATATATTTCAACCAGTTTATTCAGATAGAAACAAGACTACCAAATTCAAGACCACTCTTAAAGCGCCATGTGTTTCATATCATTATAAGTGTTCTTGTCGTGTTTATGTATATTTTCAACCAGTGCATATGTTTCTAATGTTCCATGTTCCTTAAACAAACGAAAGTTTAAGCCAGAACTAAGAACTTTTTAAGTTCCAAGTACTGCTTACCATGTGTACGTTACATTTTAAGGTAATGTTTTGCAACCCACTGATGTGTTTTCAGGCAATCGCCTTTTTATTATGATGATTGTTATCAGATTCCCCTTGATTTGATTTTCAACAAGAACTGATGATGATTCCAAGGGAGTCGAAACCGGTCTTCTTATAAATGAATATATTTTACATGTGTTGAATGGTGGAACCTCCCTCAAACTCTGTCTTATTAGAGAGTTAGGTGTTAACATAAACAAATAATGATTGTATAAGTATTCAGCCATCACCATATTAACATAATGAATACTTCTGTACATATTTAGACTGCTGAATACTTGTACAATCATTATTTGTTAATACTTGTTCATATTATCAAAAACTCTCATCATTGACAAGTTTACACAACATACTCATAAGCGATTTGATAGAATCTGAGGATGTTTTTGTAGAATGAAACATCATTCTTTGTATAATAATGTGTATTTTTTTTACAGGTATGTTTATAGTGTTATAATTTATATTGACAATTTTGTGTGTTTGGCAGACTGGAAAGCTTTTGTCATATGAAGTCCTAAATTGTTATTTGCATGCTAAGTTAATATTGCAGATTATACTTTTCTCAAACTTTGAATATTATAAACATGTCATAACTGTGTAAATCATCAATCATCATTTACTTCTTATTCTTTATTATAATACTGTAATTTTTCGTAGCTGTAAGGTGTTTCAACTGTAGTATATTATTATGTATTTTTCTGGTTAGATGGTTTTAGTATTTCCAGACAAAATAAATCCATTGTATTGTATTCCAACATTTTGTATCTGAATCTGTTGTTTGGCATAACCACTCACTAGTTACAACTGTGAAAAATAATTTTTGATGAAAATATGAGTGTACAATAATCTTTAAAAAGGACACACGAAAGCACTCAATAAATAAAGAGAGAAGAGCAATTTCTCATCATAAACATTATATTATTAATATACTGCCTACATGCATTTCCTTTTCCTTTACAAATAGCACATTTATATACACTATACATTGTGACTACATTGTGTGCGAGTACTTAAAACCACTTTAAATATGTACACCATTTGCTCTATTTTATACATATGAAGAATTCTGTACACACTTATCTCAAATTATGTATAAAATAACGAAGAAAAATAAGATGGATATGCATACTTATCTCCAAGAACACTTACAAGACATACATACATATATACAAGTGCAATCATGAAAATGTTCCAAATACAAGGACACTGGCAGTATTGTTTTAATATAATAAATCACACTGAAACAAAGCATACGTTTTAAACAAAAGTAAAGAACTAGTACCTGCTTATAAATAAAAATCTTCAGTAAAAATATTAAGTACGTGCTATGTATACAGTGTATTCACCTTTTAGAGGTGCACAATGAAGAATGTAATTGAACAAGTCTCTCAAGAAACTTTGGAAACCATTTTTCTATAATCTGTTAGCTACTTGAACAAACAGCCTAGTTTTATAGATGAGAAAGCTTTGGAGGATATCTTGAAGTGGTCATTTTGGTTATCCTGAACACGACTGCAAAACCTCCCATTCTACAAAAATGTATTTTACATCAGAACAGAAGGTGTTTTCGCACTGTTAGACTACTTATTTCTTAACAGCAACTGAGGCGGAGGAGACCCTATGTACAGCAAAGTTGGCGGAGGAGGCAACCCTCCCTCTTGGGGTTAAATGAGGAGGGGAAACCACTGTCTTGCGGTGAAGAGGGATCTTCAAAGGTGAAAGGAACAACCCCAACAGAAAACAGTATGCCTGGAGGCTGCTGGCGGCAGTCCCACCACCAGGCTCAGGTGCTGTGAGCTAATAACTCGCACAATTTTAAATTAAGTCATTACAGAAATATCAACAAAGAGACACTGGACTGATTGGCTTGAAAAAGGTAACAAGATAAAGAGTCTGGCTGTCAACAGGACCAGATGGAGATGCTTTGCTGATGCCCTATGTTCTATGAGGAACAACAGGAATTAAGTCAAGTAAGTAACTAAGTAAGACTACTTATAACAGAATAACTAATTGGACAATCCTACGATTTCCTCAACTATGTTAGCATACTTGGTCAGCTGATGTCACAATCCTGACTACACATTTTAAGAAGTTAAAAATAGCTTTTCTGAAAGTGGTTATTTCTAAACATGGAAGTAATGTGACATCCTCGAGGCATAAACGTGGGAGTTATTCATTTCTGAACAAAAAGTATGCCATACGTAGATGACCCAAAAGTGCACTTGGACGAAGTCATAATCAATGTCTCACTCCAGTCACCCGGGTGTGGTTAACAAGCCTCCTCTTCGCCTTTCTGTCCTTCTACTTTTCCTGTTCCATTACTTACGCCACATCCCATCCAGCTTCTCTAATGTCCTTCCAGATCTGATCCATCCACCTTCTTCTCGGTTTTCCAACTGGTCTCTTTCCGTAAACTTCTCTTTCCAATTCCCTCCTTGCTACCCGTTCCTTTCCCATTCTTTTTACACGTCCGAACCATCTCAGTCTTGCTTTCTGAATCTTCTGTACTAATGGTTCTACAGGGTCTTTTTTATGGCCTGCTCCGTGTGTCAGGAGAACACGCACGGAAGGCGATAGCGCGGCCGGGTGACTCATTTGCCGAGATATATATTGCTTCATGACCGGCTAAGATGATCTAATGCAGTACAGTAGCGATAACCATTGCTTGACACACGGCAATAGTTCAGTTCAGTTCATCTGCGGCATTGGTAGCGTGTTCAATGTGTTCGCTTTAAAATAGCATAGTTTCTGTAGGAATACTAATTGTGTGTTTAACGAGTGATGTATACAGTAGAACAGAGTGTATTGATTGTGTTGTGCTATGTGAAGTATTCTTCTTATACAGAATGCCGCTTTCGATTCATTCGCAATTTCCTGGAATCCTCCCTCCCCATAAGAGTACGGTACTTTTATTTTATAGTGATGAAGCATGGCTACACTCAAGTGGCTATGTAAATAGTCCAAACAATTGATACTGGTGTGCAAGAAATCTCCACCGGCTGCATGTCCGTCCACTTTGTGATGTAAACATAGGAGTATGGTGCGCAATAAGTGCTCGGAGAATTATAGGGCCTATACTTTTCTGCGAAACAATAAATGCTGATCGATATATAGATCTCATTCTCTGACCATTCTTTCAAGAGCTGACAGAAGAAGAAAGGAGTAATGGTTACTTTATGCAAGATAATGCGACGGCACACACTGCTGATCGGTCTGTGGAGGTAATATGGGAAGTTTACAAAGATCTCCTAATTTAAATCCCTGTGATTATTATCTGTGGGGGGATGCTGAAGGGAAAAGTGTATGTAAACAATCCTCACACAAGAGAAGAACTACAAGAGAGCATTACACAAGTTATTTTGAACATCACACAAGCTGAGATTCGTCGAGTGTCTGCAAACCTATTTACGAGGTGACAGGCATGTTTGACAGCTGAGGGATAACATTTTGAACATCAAATGTAAATGCCAGGTAGGTTTTAGTAAGTGTGAATTGCCGTGAGTAGTGGGGAGGAAAAGCGCGCATTATACTGGCTAGCGACCGGGTGTCATTGCGCCAGCCATGCCGTGCTCTGAGTGGTGCTGCCGAGAATACTAAAGAAAAGACTCTGTATATTTAGCTCTTCTCTGATTTTAATATTCTGAATTCTATCTCTGCTTGCCTTTTTAACAAATTTTCTTAAAAATTTCATTTCTAGTGCTTGGATCTTACTATCTTCTCTCTTATTACGTAGGTCAAGTCATAAGTCATGGCAACAATTTTTGTTTCCTAGCAAACAGGATACAACACGGAAAATCTAAGATATGCATTTGGAAACATACGGTATGTACTTGCGTATGATGCCACTAGATTGTGTATGTAAACAACACTGTGGGTCTAAGCATGCCCCCAAGTTCGGTGTGCGAGAGAGAGCGTCACAAAATGGAAGTCAACAAGCAGGAGCACTGATCGTATATTTAAATAGCAGTTCTCTGCGGCAGTGCATGAGGGGCTCGCTGTCAATGCAATTTATTACAATTCCTTTTTGTTGTACCAACTGCGCCGTGCAGTGCAAACCAAACATCTGGATCTTTTGGACAATGCCATAATCCTACATGATAACGCAACAGTTCACACAGCAGCCATCGTTCAGACTCGCTTACAACAGTAGGGATGGGAGGTTCTTCCACACCCGCCTTATTCACCTGATCTGAGCCCATGTGACTATGGCTAATCCCCAAAGTCAAGAAGCCATTACGTGGACAATGGTTTGCTAACAAAGAGGACATCGTAACAGCATTTCAGAAAGAGGTGTCACACGTTAGCGATACACATGCAGCAAATGGTATTCAGCACCTGTCCCACCGCTGGCAACACACAGTGGAAACCTTGGCTGATTATTTCGAAGGTCTGTAACAGTGGAGATCTGTCCTTTGTAAGTAGTCTTGTGTATTTGCTGTCTATACCATAATAAAACAATGTTTACCAATGGCCTGTGCTCTGTCACTTTCCTACGAGAATCTCCTGAAGTCAGAATTTGTCTGCCGGCACTATGAATAAGTACATGCCCTATATTTCCAAATGCATATCTTAGGTTTTCTGTCTTGTCTCCTGTTTGCGAGAAAAAAAAAGTTGCCATGACTTATGACACACCCCTCGTAGTTACCAGCATTTCTAGTCCGTATGTTACAACTGGTCTGAAATACTGTTTATATGTTAATTTTATTCACTTGGGTACTTTGTCATCCCATAAAAGCTCTCTGACTTGATGATAAAATGTTGTACCTTTACTTAGTCTGTTATTAATTTCAGGGTTGATTTCATTACTTCCATTAATAATGCTACCCAGATATGTAAACTGTTCTACATTCTCTAACCGTTCTCCGTCTATGTTCACTTGGCTTCTCTTTTTCTCTTTTCCACAGTGCATGACTATAGTTTCCTTTTTACTAATTACCATTCCAAACTCCTTCAGATTTTCATTCCAAGTGTCCAGTCTCCTTTGTACTTCCTTTTCTCCCTTTCCCCAAATCACCACATCATCTGCACACACCAAAGCATTCACTTCATCACAACTGATACTCTGTTTTACACGTTTTATGATTTCATCCATCAATATAATAAACAATAATGGCGACAGTGCACTTCCTTACTTGAGACCTTTTTTTGTATAAAATGTTTCAGTCACCACTCCCTACTTGTACACTGCCTTTACTCTCATGATACAACATTTTTTATCTTGTTAATGATTTTGGTACATTCCTTTTCAGTAAGCATTCCCATACATGTTTTCTCTTAACTGTATCATAAGCTTTTTCCAAATCCAAAAATATGAAGATTTCCTTGTTCCTTTCCAGATGTTTTTCCATTATCGTTCAGAAGAAGTATTACGTCTGTTTAAAAACAATGGATATAACAAAATCAATAAGAATACTAGGAGATGGACGATCAGTATAATAAGATGTAAGCCAATCCCAGGGAATTGACCGATGTGGTGACAGGAGTAGAATCATGGTTGAGAGAAGGGGTGGGTAATAGAGAAGTATTTCCAGAAGGGTATACAGTCTATCGTAGAGACCGAGGAGATAAAAAGGGTGGGGGGTGTTTATTCTGGTGAAGGAAACTTAATGTTCACATGAATGGTTTACCGATGAAATGGATGAAATAATAGGGATAAAATTAGTTTGTGACAATATGAAGGAGGTGGGAATTATAGGAACATATAGGCCTGGAAGAGAGGAAAGAGTCATGGAAATATTTGAGAAAATAATAGATTATACTCATAAAAACAATAATAATGATATGGTAATAATTGGGGGAGATCTAAACTTGCCTGAAGTTGAATGGAATGGAGCTGCAAGTGAAGCCCATGAACAGAAACTGGCAAATAAGTTAATTTGGGAGGGAGGATTTACACAAGTAGTACAAGAACCGACTCATCTCAACAACTTGCTAGATGTATTCTTGGTTAAACCATGGGAAATTGTTGATAAAACTGAGGTAACTGAAGGAATAGGTGACCATAAGGCTGTAATAATGGATGTAGGACTTGTACCAAAAATGCTTAATAAGAGGGTCATACAAGACAAGAAATTATACAAAAAACTAAAGTTGATGAATTTGGGACTTACCTTAAATCACAATTCAGTTGTTGGATAAGTGAAGGGAGCAATGTGGATACACTTTGGGCTAAATTTAAAGGAATCATTTGGGAAGGAGAGAAGAGATTTGTACCTGTTAAGAAGGGTAAAATGACCTCAGACCCTGTTTATTATACAAGGGAAATAAGGAAACTAAAAAGAAAATGTAGAATAGTAAACAGGAAAATCAAAGAGGGTAGGGAGAATTGAGAAACTAGAAAACAGCTAATGAGGGAACCGAATAGAGTGAAAAAGGAAGCAAAAGAGAAATATATGAACGGCATATTTCAAGAGGGTAATGACCACAATGGGGAAATGGGAAAAGGTGTATTCCTATATTAGGAATCAAAAAGGAAAAGGAATCCAAATTCCTACAATGGTGGGAGAAGGGGGTGAACACTATTCAACAAATACTGAGAAAGCAAATCTATTTAGTAGGGAATTCAGAGATTCAGTAGAAGATTGTCAGGAGTTGGAAACAGTATCAGAAGATAGAGAGGGAGAGAGACAGAGAGAAACAAGAACCTTCTCATTCACAAATGAAGATATTTTCAGAGAAATCCAACTGCTTCAGCAAGGAAAAGCAGCAGGAAGTGATCAAATTACTTGGGAGGTATTAAAGACAATGGGGTGGTACATAGTGCCTTATTTAAAATGTCTCTTTGACTATGTCATAAATAATAGTGTAATACCAAAAGAATGGAAGGAATCTATAATAATACCAATTTATAAAGGAAAGGGTGATAAAAGGAAACCAGAGAACTACACACCAATCAGCCTGACCAGTATAGTTTGTAAAATACTGGAGAGTTTAATAGCAAAGTACATCAGAGGGATATGTAATGACAAAAATTGGTTCATGAGGAGCCAGTATGGATTTAGAAAGAAATTTTCTTGTGAGGCACAACTGGTGGGATTTCGGCAGGACATATCAGATCAGCTGGATTCAGGAGGCCAGTTAGATTGCATAGCCATAGATCTTTCCAAAGCCTTTGATAGACTGGAACATGGAATATTATTAAAGAAATTGGAGGGAATAGGATTGGACGTAAGGGTTATACGTTGGATAAGAACATTTCTAAATTCAAGGGTTCAGAAAGTCAAAGTAGGAAATAATATATCACAGGAAGAGAAAGTTTGGAAGGGAATCGCACAGGGTAGTATAATCGGTCCGTTACTTTTCTTAATATACGCAAATGATTTAGGGAACAATATAACATCAAAAATAAGATTGTATGCAGAGGATATAATTGTTTATACGGAAATAAATAACATTGAGGATTGTTCAGAATTACAAAGGGACCTTGAAAGTATCCAACAATGGGTTGAAGAAAATAATATGAAGGTTAATGGAGGCAAATCAACTGTTACAACATTTACAAACAGGAGCTTTAAAAGTGAATTTGAATATACTTTGGATGAGGTAGTTATCCCAAAAGATGGTAAGTGCACATAGTTAGGTATGAGATTTGAAAGTAATTTGCACTGGAAGGGTCATGTTGATGACATTGTTGGGAAAGCATACAGATCGTTACGTGTCATAATGAGGCTACTTAAAGGATGCAACAAAGAATTAAAAGAAAAAAGTTACTTAAGTATGGTTCATCCATTATTGGAATATGCAAACAGTGTTTGGGATCCTCACCAAGATTACCTAATAAAAGAAATAGATAGTGTGCAGAGGAAAGCAGCAAGATTTGTAACAGGGGTTTTCAGGAGAAACAGTAGTGTATCAGAAATGTTAGAGGAACTTGGGTGGGAAACTTTAAGTAAGAGAAGGGAGAAAACTAGACTTATAGGATTATATAGAGCCTATACAGGAGAAGCATGGGGAGAAATCCGTGAGAGGCTTCAGTTGGAAAATAATTATATTGGCAGAACTGACCACAAGTATAAAATTAGAAGGAATTTTAGCAGAAGCGACTGGGGTAAATTTTCATTCATTGGGAAGGGCGTGAAGGAGTGGAATAGTTTACCAGGGGTAGTGTTTGATCCTTTTCCAAAATCTGTACAGGTATTCAAGAAGAGAATAAACAGCAACAGGGAAAATAAATGAAATGTTAGAGGGCATTCGACCAGTGCAGGCTATTGTAATAAAAAATGTGTGTTAAAAAAAAAAATTAATTCCATCCCCTGGTCCATGGAGTTTGGACAGCCAAAGTAGGGGGCTGCCTGTAGGGGTGAAGTACAGTGGGGACTTCGAGGGCCCTGGGACCGCTACGGTAGCTGTGAAGGCCCTTCAGGAACTCTGAAAAGTGGTGGCAAAAGGGGGCTCTGGTTAAGACGCAGCAGGTCGTTATGCTACTTAGGTTCCAAAATGGGTTAAAAAAAAAAAAAAAAAGTAAATAAATGCAATGTAAATTTTAATCTTATACCAGTTGCATAGTATTATTTGAAGTAATTCCACATACTGTATATGAGTTGACTATATTTGTAAGTAGTACAGGAGATATTATAACTAGAATTTTGTAAACAATATAAATTTATTGAGGATGAGCTGTGTGTTTAATAGAAAAAATTGTTAGCGTAAATTGTATAATATTGTATTATAGGAAAATATTCTTCTCTTGTTAATTTAAAATTTAGTGCTTGACAATAATGCATTTTAGTGTACCATTTGCCACCGAGGTAGACACCTCATTTGCAAATAAAGAGATTTTGATTTGAATTCTATTTGAAAAGAAGCATTATAGTAAGAAACATGTTAATAGCCTTGCATTCATTTAGAAACTCTGCCACATCAGCAATTTCCTGGTAAATCTAGCTTTCTTGAAGAGGGCCATAGCAAAATATTTATCCATCAAAAGTGGAAAAACTAGAGGTTTGTGAATGTTCAGCTGGAGATTTGTTTAAGATTTAGCCATTATTATTAATTCTCCAAGGAAGGTAGCCCTATTTTACCTAAAAGTATGTTATGTTTATTGTTTATAACAATATAATATTAAAGGATACATTTGTTGAACAAAACACTGTATAAGAATATTACAGAGTTAAAAACATTGTCTAAGAAACAATAAACTGGCAGGGACTGAGGTATCTTAACAAACAGTTTCTTTTGATAGCATGTAATTGACAACAGAAAATTTGAGCTACTGTTTGTTTGGATTGGCACTTCCAAAGGTACCCTTCTGGTGATAGTACTGTAACTGTTGAAAACAACTCCTAGATTTACCATGTCCAGTAACTTAGAAGACAAAATACTGTGTAGTCAGCATACTTTGTCCTTGTGGCAGCCTCCTCATGGGGGAAGATTTTATTAATAATAATTTTAAAAAAAAGTGTTCGAAGAATTTTGAGGTTAAACTTAGATGAAACAACAATGCCTGTGCAACGTGTCCTTTAATGCTCTTTATCCATACAGAGTTATTAATGTATTATTTTCAATCAAGTTGGGGTGTTTTACACACTGTTCTGTAGACAGGTGGAGCCTCCGTGGTTCATATCCTGGTCACTCCATGCGAGATTTGTCCTGGACAAAGCGGAGGTGGGTCAGGTCTTTTTCCGGGTACTCCGGTTTTCCCTGTCATCTTTCCTTCCAGCAACACACTCCAATATCATTTCATTTCACCTGCCAGTCAATCATTGCCCCAGAGGATTGTGACAGGCTTCGGCAGCTGGCACAATTCCCATCCTCATCGCTAAGTAAGGTAAAATATGTATAGTACATTCTTTTGTATTTGCTTAACGTCACATTAACACATCAAAGCTTTTCATTCATTCCATTTCTGACCCGCTCAAATGACTGGAAACAGGTTGTGGATTTTCATTTCTGTAGACGGGATGGATGGAGAGAGAGAATAATATGATATCTGTAACTGGATGTGTCGTGTCGGGGGGAGTGGAAGGGGACTGACATAGGCTACAATTTTTTTAATCAGACACTACACCAGTCATCCGAAAATGAAAGATTCTCAGTGAGTGTGCACCACAGCACGGGACTGAAAATGAGCACCATTCTGTCTGACACAGGCTCCTATTGTGTTAATCATCTAATAGGAAAGGTTACCCACTTAGATAAGGGTAAATATGTATAATACATTCTTTTGTATTTGCTAAACGTCACATTAACACATCAAAGCTTTTCGACGATGGAGTGATGGGAAAAGGCTAGGATTGGCAAGATTGTGCCTGTGGTCTTAATTAAGGTACAGCCCAGCAATTTGCCTGGTGTGAAAGTGGAAAACCATGGAAAACCATCTTCAGGTGTTTTTTTTTTTTTTTTACAAGTTGATTGATTAAGCGTAAGGAATTTCATGTTTTTATCCGTATTGAACTGAGATCACAATTAAATAAGCTTATAGTAGGTTCCACCTTTTCAGTACATTTACAATGTTGTTATCTGATGTTTACAACATTATTTATTACAAATTACAGGACATGTTTGACTTCAAATTTTTTTAAAAGTGTTTTAAAAAAGGACCCAGGTGTGCTGCATAGAAGTAAAAACTGGTTAAAGACCAAAAAACTATAGCTTAAAAACGAATTAAAATTCCTCCATAGAAAGAAGTCTTTTTTGAATCAACAAGTATATGAGACTCACCTCAAAGCTACATTCATGCTTTCCACTTCACAATGGAACCTTTTTCAAAATAAAGTTCAATTTAAATTATCTAATGCGCTTGAAAGTAAACAATCAACATTGGAAAATAAGTTAGAAAGGTTAAAGAAAGAGGTGGAAAAAAGCCGAACCCAATCTGTATCCCCGATTCAAAGGTCCAATTTCACACGTAACGAAAATCCACTGGGACACTTTCATACTCCAGTTATTAACCTTTCCAATGTCAACTTTAATGAAGAGGAAAAACTTATACTTGAGAAAGGTCCTAAACATAACTGGCCGACTTTCAATCAAGTTAAAGCAACTAAAGATCTGATCATAGAAACAGAAATCGCGCTCGGAAAATTACCACTCGACTTGCAGGATGAGGTCAGAATAGAAGTAAAGAAACAGCTGAATAAAATGATTAATAATAAGAAGAAGAATAAGAAGAAAAAGAATAAGAAGAAGAAGTTATTCATCCCCAAAGATTCTTTCAAGGATAGGAAACAAATACTGGAAATAAAAAAGAAAATAAAAAACGAAGAGCTTATTGTCACTAAGGCTGATAAGGGCAATGTAACCGCCATTATGCATAAAGATGATTACATCCAAAAAACTAAAAAACTTCAATGATGATTCTTTTTCTATTATAAAGAAAGACCCTACTCAGCCTTTACAGAAGCAATTGAAACAAACATTGAAAACATCTTCCTTCTTCTTTAATGAATACGAAAAGCAGAAATTAATTAGCATGAACCCCGGACTTCCTACCGCTAAAGCGATGCCAAAAATCCACAAGGCCGGTGTCCCCATTAGGCCAATTAATAATAATAATAATAATAATAATAATAATAATAATAATAATAATAATAATAATAATGTTACTTGCTTTACGTCCCACTAACTACTTTTACGGTCTTCGGAGACGCCGAGGTGCCGGAATTTAGTCCCGCAGGAGTTCTTTTACGTGCCAGTAAATCTACTGACACAAGGCTGTCGTATTTGAGCACCTTCAAATACCATCGGACTGAGCCAGGATCGAACCTGCCAAGTTGAGGTTAGAAGGCCAGCGCCTTAACCCTCTGAGCCACTCAGCCCGGCAGGCCAATTATTAATTACAGACCTAGCCCCCTTTACAAATTAGTGCAGTATATACAAAAATTCCTTAAACAACATTACAGATTCATGGCAAATAAATCCATAAAGAATTCCATAGACTTCACTAAAGAATTAATTAAATTCCGACTACAGGACTACCACACTATCCATTCTTTTGATATAGTAAATATGTTCCCTAACATCAAAACCAATAAATTGCTTCCCATCATTGCCAATAATCTGAAAGAATATATTTGTTTAAGCAAGCTAGAAATCGATGAATTCATGGCCGTTTTAAAATTGCTGATTAATAATAACTATTTTATTTTCGACCAGGTTATATATAAACAGAATGGCCTTGCAATGGGGTCTCCAGCCTCAGGAATTTTGGTCGAAATTTATATAGATTATTGAGGACACACAAATAATTGATAATGAAAAATTCAAGAATGTTCTATTCTGGTCTAGGTTTGTAGGCGATGTATTTGTTATCCTAGATGAACGCATCTACAACTCTTAATAACCTTAACACTAAAGATACGGATATAAAATTTACTTTAGAATCTGAAATAGAAAAATCTATTAATTATTTGGACCTAAAGATTAATAGACACGCTTCTTCATTTTCTTTTAGTATTTACAGAAAACCCACACAAATTTCAGTTACAATAAGAAATAATTCAACCCACCCCTTAACTCACAAATCCGCAACCTATAACAGCTTAGTGAATTGCGCTTTTAGCATACCAATGTCCAAACGAAATTTGGACAAGGAATTGAACATCGTTCGAGCTATGCCTAAAGCTAACGGTTTTAAAGTAAATTTTATAGAACGAATAATAAGCAAATTCAAATATTGCCCACATACGAACCTGATGAAAGAGAGAACAGAAGCAAAAGAAATCGCAACTTTCACATATAATAAAGACGTGTATAGAATCACAAATATTTTCAAAAAGCGTAACATTAGTATTGCATTTAAAACAGATAATAAAAGTGCAGCAGCTCTACATAATGCTTCAATTGTTAATAAAGTCGACCCCTATTCTAAATCAGGCGTATATAGATTCGAATGTAGAGACTGTGGAAGCGGATACATAGGGCAAACTGGACGTAGCTTTTATGTCAGGTATCACGAACACCTCAACGCTGTAAAATGTCGTAGATTCCCAGTGGTATCCACGAGTATAAACATAAATTTACAGATATAAATGAAGACCTTGAGATCATGGAAACACTGGCTAAAGGACAGAGGCTTGACATTACGGAAGCATGTTTAATACATCTAGATCAATATTATAACGCCAACCTTAATCTGAACGAAATCTCGGAAAAACCTAAGATATTATTTGATTGTCTGATTCTATTACTTAACAACTTAAAAATTCCAGAAAATTCGACCATCTTCCATACTCTACGTAACAACTTTGCGTATTACAGTCTACGTCCACAACGCCCTCCCGGACCTCTTCCTAAACAGCCAATGTTCTAGAAACACCCCCTTCACCACCCCTACTTCTCCTTCTGAAACGCTTCATCACACAGTACAAGACACAAGCAGACACACTCGTTTTGCTGCAGCCGTCAAGCGAGGTACACAGCTTTAGCGGTGAGTCAGGCGTTTCAATAATTCAATCAGTTTCTCTATCAATTTTCTCGCTTTGCTTTTAACTTAAGGTTTCATCATTACAGGTGCCTATTGAACTGAGAATCGTAGCCCGCTTAACAACTATAGGGCAAATTAATATCACAGTTCAACCACTACATATGTAGCATCAAACATACTACATTTTTACTCAACAAAAATAAGAAGATGGCTCAGCTTTAATAATTCTTTTATATGCAACAAACTTTTAATTCAACGAAATAACATATACAAAAAATGAATATCTTAATGTCAAACTACTGCATTCAACTTCAATCCTCTAATTTAAGATCGCATGTGAAACCAATATTATGAGTGTATAATATTATAGACATTAAGGAACCGAAGACCATCATATACCGAATGAAGAATTTTATATTTTGACATGCAAGAATCACCTTGTTACACAAATTAGTTTTAACCTAGCATAATAAGTTAAATTTAATTATAACAACATTCTATTGCCTGTATATAAGGAGTTAAGTATGATAATATGCTGTTCATTGTTTTGACCGCCAAGTTTCTATACACTTTTCATGCAGCTGATGATGGTGTTAAAAATTGTACACCGAAACATGTCCTGTAATTTGTAATAAATAATGTTGTAAACATCAGATAACAACATTGTAAATGTATTGAAAAGGTGGAACCTACTATAAGCTTATTTAAAAGTTGCTTTATGTCGCACCGACACAGACAGATCTTATGGCGACGATGGGATAGGAAAGGGTTAAGAGTGGAAAGGAAGTGTCCGTGGCCTTAATTAAGGTACAGCCCCACCTGGTGTGAAAATGGGAAACCTCAGAAAACCATCTTCAGGGCTGCCGACAGTGGGATTTGAACCAACTATTATCTGAATGAAAGTTCACTGCTGCGCGACTTACTTGCTCGGTACATATTGCTGTGTGTCCCTATTAAGATAGATAAAGAGCCATGGGAACTACACACAGGCTACCACACTGCATCACTTATCCAATAGGAAAATTACACGTTTTGAGAAAGTCCCTATTGTGATTTAATAGTGTTTCATTTTTCATTAGATTTTTCTGAAAATCTAAAGTTTAGTGAATATGGAAGTTTAGACCAGAATGGCTAAAAAGAAAACCCTGAATTGAATTTAAAGATCAATTAATGGAAGTGCCCTGGAGACGATGCTGTCATTATTGCAGATGTGATCTTGTTGACCATAAAAAAAATAGAAAAACATTTATGTTTTCCATAGCCTTTCAGTTCCCAATTGAACCAGGCTGAGTGGCTCAGATGGTCGAGGTGCTGGCCTTCCGACCCCAACTTGGCAGGTTTGATCCTGGCTCAGTCCAGTGGTATTTGAAGGTGCTCAAATACGTTAGTCTAATGTCAGTAGATTTACTGGCATGTAAAAGAACTCCTGTGGGGCTAAATTCCGGCAGCTCAACATCTCGGAAAACTGTAAAAGAAGTTACTGGGAGATAAAAAAAGAAACTTCCAAACTACTGGCTTGTTCACAGCAAGTCATTGACAATTAAATGCATTAATCACCTCCGTCAGGCAGACATTAAAACTGTATCATACAAAATGTAGTGTGATCCTTTCTTTGAAGATAAGATAAGGTAAAAATATTTTTGACTATTTAGCTCAATCCAGTATAAGCAAATTGGCAATCCTGAGCAATCGACAGCAGTCACAGTATTATAGTTTTCATATTATTGCATCTATGTGCAGGAACCTGTTCCGTTACACACCAGAAGACTTTTGTTCTCTGTATACTGCATGTTGGAGGAGTAATACAACAAGATGATCTTTGTTGCAAGGCTGCATAGCCATGACGAAATGGGCATTTTGTGACAACAAGTCCCTGAGGTGTGGAGACACCTGGATACTGAAGAAAGGAGATGTGCTACTGGTGATATAAGCCGGGTGAAGGATGTACTCGAGCAAGTAAATGAGAAGCGCTATCTAATTTGGGGTACATGGTGGTTTAATCATTGAAATACTTGAGGGCAAAATACCTAGAAAAAGCCCTAATGGGAGGCCAAGAAACACTTTTGAAGGGTACAGGGGAAAAAAGATCAGGGTCACATAAAGCAAAGTTTTCAGGAGAGCGAAGACCCACATCGAACAGAATTTCAGAAGTAGAAAATTTATGTCTTGATAATATCAAAGAACCATATATTTGAAGCAAACATGCTCATTAATGTCACCATTTTTCCAGTAATTGTTATAAATGAAATACAAAAAATTGTTATTCTGTGACCAAAATAGAACAGTCTGTATTGCAGGCATATTGTTTTCATAATACATTAATAGAAAATGCTTAGTTAACGATGAAAATGAACACTAACTTCGTCTTCTTCTTCTTTTATGACCACATAGGATCACTTTAGTCAGTCCGTCATTCAGGTCTCTTTGAAGGAATTGTTCTGGCTTTGCGGTCTTCCCAGTACTTCTTCAGACTACTAACTACTATAAAAGTGTCTCATTTTTACATTTCACTAATAATAATAGTTTGCTTCTTTCTTGCAATTCAAAACTAACGACTACGTTCCCTGAGTGCTGCAAAATACTATTTAACAATAAAATGCATTAAAGTACAATTGAGAGAGGTAAAAAACATTATTGATACTGAAATTAAGAAGTCCAAAATCCATTGCAATTGCCTCACATTCTTCTGACTTCTGTGCTTCCGCCCTGACTTAACTTTTCCTCCGATAGAAGTATTAGCTTTATAAGCTATAAATTTCATTTTTGTTCCATATTGAAGTGCAATTGTAAGAAATAAATTGACAAGAGGGTCCACATTTTCAATACAATATAAACTTACATCAGACTGATGTATATTATTTACTTGAGTATATTGTACTGAAAAGGTACAATTTAAAGTATTAGCTCTCAGTTTGTGCAGCTTCATATTCATCAAAGGGACCTTCTCTTCCTCTAGCAGCTGTTCCATTTCCTCAGCAGAATGTGATGATAGTTTCAATTTCTTAGCCTCAGATTTCTTTTCATTTGCTTTATGTTAGTCATGTACTACACGTATCCCAAATGATATATTGAATTTTATAACAAAAATGTCCCTAACACTATTTGCTGGAAATGTTTCTCAATACATTTCATGCAGTTTATTAGCATTAAGTTCTTCTAGCAAATATACTCTCTTCAGTTCATTCACAATATATGGATCTTTTATTATTATTATTATTATTATTATTATTATTATAATAATTCTTTTAGTAGACAATTTACCTCTGATATGTACCTCATCATTACTACTACACATCTGTAGTAATTTTAATACACTTGAAGGAACAAGCAATAAACAAAACAACAAAATTTTTAAGTATGCCTGCATGGTCACAGTGGACAAACAATACGGAAAGAATAGCAGCTGTTAACACACCTGCTCTAGTGCTGCCTACAAACTGTGATCACTCTTCCGTGGTTCCAGTGAGACGCTGATCGTTCTTTCATACGATGCAAAAATTTCAACTGTGTGTTTCTCGGACACTATTTGTTTATGCTTAGTTATATTTAACACAATGAAAGACTTTCATACTAGTTACCTACTGATGATAATATCTCTTGTACTTTTGGTGGACCCTGATCTTTTTTCCCTTGCACCCTTCATTTGTGAAGACATTCTTCAGTTGTACTGGCCTAATAAATTATGAAGAAGGTAAACAAACAGCCGAAGAATTATCGTAGGGACAAACCAGTTGTGAGTCTGAATATATGACTGCATTTTTTTTTGCATTTTGCTTCACGTTGCACCGACACAGATAGGTCTTATGGCAATGATGGGATACGAAAGGGCTAGGAGTTGGAAGGAAGTGGCTGTGGTCTTAAGTAAGTTTCAGTCCCAGCATTTGCCTGGTGTGAAAATGGGAAACCATGGAAAAACATATTCAGGGCTGCTGACAGTGGGGTTTGAAAGCTCACAGCTGCACGTCCCGAACCGCATGGCTAACCTGCCTGGTACATGACTATGATAATAGGTTGCAAGTACATGTGTACTTTATTTTGTTTTCTAGTTATGTACTTAAATTATTATGACAATAAAATAGTCAAAATAATTAAAACTTGAGTTCCAGATTCTCTAGCTCTCATATGCATAGTATCAACAAGGCAAGGAGCATGGAGCATGCACACTCGAAGTAGTTGTTTCAACCTTCCTGACCAAGTAAGAGGTGGAATCTGTTGACAATTGTATCACATTATGGACCCAATATTAAGAAACTGTGAGGGTTACGAGTGTCGATGTAGACATAAACAATGATGTGCAAAAAAATAAAACTCTCTGGAGTAAGTTCCACACTTAACCATTCTGACAAAACTTTCAATTGAAACCTGTGTCAAGTTAACTTCCTCAAAACTTGTTTCCAAATTATTAGATATAGCAGAACTTCTTTTCTGCATGTACAATGATGAGACCAATGAAGTGATATGCTGTTCTTGAAGTACAGCATCAACAAATATCTTTTCAATCAAATACTGCGGATCCTACAAAATTACTTTAGGATATTGTGTTCCTGATTGAAGGGTGGTCAAAATGAGTAGTTCTTCCACCCACCTATAAGGCTAATCTGCTGATATTTGTAATTCACTTGGTCCAAAGCCTTATTTAGATTATAAAGCACAGAAAAAGCTAGCAGACCAAAAAACTTCAGCAGAAATCAAAATTGACATTTACACAGAGATGTCTACATTTTTTGGCAGCACTTGTAAAGATGTCTCAATGTCTGCCAGATAATGTAGAAGTGTCGAGGAAAATTTAATTGCTAGCACCAGAGAACTGTTTGAGGGTTCTCAAAGAATCAATATTGCTCCTCTGACAGATCATATGCATTTTTCAAGAAAAAACTGAAAATCAGTGGAGTTAACAGACATTGGTAGATTGCAGAAAAAAGCTTCTCGTCCGAAGTGAAAGAATATAAAGATTCTAGTGGAGAAAATCCTTTCCTTGAATTTTCAAGTCTGGCATTATGTTTACTTCTCTTACTGTGGACAGATGGAGCAGAAAGTTTATTTAGAGAAAATAGTTAATCGCAAGGTAAGGAAAAGGACACACAATTTCTGTCCTTTATTTCTGCAGTTTTACCAGTACATTTTTCTAAAATTTACTTTACATCACACCGACACAGATAGGTCTCATAGTGACGAAAGGATAGGAAAGCTCTAGGATTAGGAAGGAAGCGGCCATGGCCATAATTAAGGTACAGCCAGGTGTAAAAATGGGAAACCACGGAAAACCATATTCAGGGCCGCCGTCAGTGGGGTTCGAAAGCTCACACCTGTATGATCCTAACCACATAGCCATCTCACTTGGTTGCGCAGTTTTAAGACTGGTGGGAAAGAGCTGCTATGTTTTTTAACTTTCTAGTAAGAAAAATATCTACAATGACAGTCACATTCCCAAGCTCTACTACGAGAAAGAGGAAATTCCCATCTTCATTACTGCACCATATATCCACTTACGAATGTTTAATGAAACATTCCTCTCTCTCCGATCACATCTTGCTTCAGTTAGCTGTGAATGTAATTTTATATTTTGGTTGAGTTTCTAGTCATTTCTAGAAAGGCATTTGACTGATGTTTAGTAGGATTTTTAAGTTATTAAGCTGGTTTTTACTCAACCTGTTGGCAAGAAAGTCAGTCCCTTATGGCACCAGGACATGGCCTGGGTTGTAGTTTTACGTGGGTGCAAAGATTTTCACTGCAATGATTATTACATGTGTTACAGGAACAAGTTAATATTTTCTCCCTGAAAGAGAGGTATAACTTTCTTAATTTTCATAAGAAACTTAATTGAAAAAAGAAAAAAAAGCAGAAAAGGAACAGCAAGAAATTTCTGTTGTAAACTGCATGGTTGTACAAACTGTTAGATGTTTATGTTGAGTATGTTGCTTTACATTCAAGTACAGTCAGAAAATCGGATGATGGGAGATGCCTCACTTTGATGTCGACATCATCATTATAAGAAAGGACTGCAGAAGTCAAAGCATTTGACTGCCTTTTGTTTTCTGATGGTGTGAATTCATTGCAGCGACACTCTAATAATATAAGTTTTTACTCAGATCTGCACATCTCATACACAGTGCTTACAAAATTTACCCTGAATACTGCTTATTCATGGAATATTTTCAATTAATTTTAAGGGATGCTTAGAAGAAAATTTAAATTTTCAATACTTGTTCTCACTAGGGTCACCAATCTGGAAAGTATTCCACCCTTTACTTGTTGATTACAAGGATAATGTCCAGATAGAGGAGGTGACTAATGCTAAAGTAGTATTAAAATTTACATATGATAACAATGACATTTACAATAAGATAGAAAAGTTGAAAACTAGAAAATCGGCTGGAATTGATAAGATATACAGTACAGGATATACAGTAGAACCATATTTGAAGTACTTATATGATTATTGTTTACATCAAGGAGCTATACCAACTGAATGGAGAGCTGTTATAGTAGCCCCTGTGTAGAAAGGAAAGGGTGATAGACATAAAGCTGAAAATTACAGGCCAGTAAGTTTGAAATGCATTGCATGTAAGCTTTGGGAAAGCATTCTTGCTGATTATATTAGACATGTTTGCAAAATTAATACCTGTTTCGATAGAAGGCAGTTTGGATTCAGGAGGTCAAATGGACTGTATCGCGATTGACCTGTCTAAAGCATTTGATACGGTGGATTATGGGAGACTACTGGCAAAAATGAGTGCAATTGGACTAGACAAAAGAGTGACAGAATGGGTTGCTATATTTCTAGAAAACAGATCTCAGAGAATTAGAGTAGGTGAGGCTTAATCTGACCCTGTAATAATTAAGAGGGGAACTCCTCCAGGCAGTATTATTGGATCTTTATGTTTTCTTATATATATACTAGCTGATGTACCCGTGCTTCGCTACGGGATTCTCAGAAAGACTGACTTTGTGGTTTTCCTAACTGAAATTCCATAGGTCATTACAAAAACGTAAGTATGAATGTAGCGATTAAAAGCAATGCTATCATATAAAATACTTGACCAAATGGAAAGCCGCACGTTTTATCACTTTTAACGAACAGTGCTGCGGTCAGATTGCGATGCCAATCTAATAGTACAAACTTCCAGAGCTGGCATGACAGGCCGCAGATTGCCATGAACACTCATCTGCCATTATTCCGCTAAATATGCACACTGTTCATTCCAATCAGTGCCTCAGAGTAGGGATTGAACAGCCCGAATGCTATGATGATCCAGTGTGTTACGTACCAGTAGTACCAGAAAATTTATAAACCAGGGGAATGGCATGCTAAAGAAGAAAGTTACCTAACTCCCCAGCTACTTCCCATCAATATTCAGGCAGGCTGTTACACTCTGTACGACTGGGCGAGTTGACCGTGTGGTTAGCGGTGCGCAGCTGTGAGCTTGCATCCGAGAGATAGTGGATTCGAACCACATTGTCGGCAGCGCTGAAGATGGTATTCCATGGTTTCCCACTTTCACACCAGTCAAATGCTGGGCCTGTACCTTAATTAAGGCCTAAGGCACTCCTAGCCCTTTCCTATTCCATCGTCGCCATAAAACCTATCTATGTCGGTGCGACGTAAATCAAATAAAAAATACTCTGTACGCAGCAGTAATCCTATCTACCGGAGAAGAGGGGCAACAGAAGACACAAAGCACATCACGACAAACAATGGTCAATGTAATGTTATTGTTGATCAATGTTATGATCTTTCTATATTGTAGGCCTTCGCATTTAGTTTTCTTTCGACACTGTGATTTGTAACATATTTTATGCCGTAAACTGTAGTTTCTTATTCTCCGACTTTACACACCGATTTTTATTAAATACTGTTCACCCATTTTCTCGTAACTCAGCGCTGATATGGACTTAGTAACAAAAATCCAAGTTCATGAATATCTTTGTGATCATAGCCAGTACGGTAACAATGTATAGGACATGAATAATAGGAAATTTAATACTATATAACCTTAGTTATGTAGCATTCATCGATTATACCTCCAATAAGAAATATTTGAGAATTACATTTTAGGCCTTCCCCTAAACTACCATTTCACTCAGCGTGAATAAAATAATTTACAGCCTAGACTATAGCGACTTATTTCCTGACTTTGAATACCAATTTTCATCAAGATAGGACTACTAATAACAACAATATTTGAGAATTAAATTTTAGGCCCTCCCCTAAACTACCATTTTTCTCAGCGTGAATACAATTATTGATAGCCTAGATTGTAGCAACTTATTCCCCAACTTTGCAAACCCATTTTCTTTAAAATACGACCACTAATAACATAAATAGTTGAGAATTCAATTTTAGGCCGTCCCCTAAACTACCATTTCACTCAGCGTGAGTAAAATGATTTATAGCCTAGATTGTAGAGGCTCAACCCCCAACTTCACATACCGATTTTCATTAGACCACTAATAACAAATAGTTGAGAATTCAATTTTAGGCCTTCCCCTAAACTACCATTTCACTCAGCATGAGTAAAATGATTTATAGCCTAGATTGTAGAGGCTCATCCCCCGACTTCACATACCGATTTTCATTAAATTCTCTTCAACCATTTTCTCGTGATGCGTGTACATACATACATACATCCATACATACATACATACATACAGACAGACAGACAGACAGACAGACAGAAATTACGGAAAAGTAAAAAGTGCATTTTCTTGTTACTATGGACATGGCCGATACAGAAATATCATTATTTTCAGATTCTGAGCAATGTACAGACAAAACTCGTATTTATATATATATAGATAAATGATACGAATAAAGAAGTGGAATCAGAGGTAAGGCATTTGCAGATGATTTCATTCTGTAGAGAGTTACAAGATTGTGAGCAACTGAAAAATGACCTTGATAATGTTGTGAGATGGACAGCGGGCAATGTTATGGTGATAGACGGGATTAAAAGTCAGGTTGTGAGTTTCCCGACTGACCGATCACTACTGATCTGCATTTAGGGCAGTCACCCAGGTGGCAGATTCCCTATCTGTTGTTTTCCTAGCCTTTTCTTAAATTATTGCGAAGAAACTGGAAATTTATTGAACATCTCCCTTGGTAAGTTATTCCAATACCTAACTCCTCTTCCTAGACTAGAAGGGGGTGAACACTATTTAACAGATACTGAGAAAGCAAACCTATTTAGTAGGGAATTTAGAGATTCAGTAGATGATTGTCAAGAGTTGGAAACCGAAACAGAAGATAGAGAGGGAGAGAGACAGAGGGAAACAAGAAGCTTCTCATTCACAAACGAAGATATTTTCAGAGAAATCCAACTGCTTCAGCAAGGAAAAGCTGCAGGAAGTGATCAAATTACTGGGGAAGTATTAAAGACAATAGGGTGGTACATAGTGCCTTATTTAAAATTTCTCTTTGACTATGTCATAAATAATAGTGTAATACCAAAGGAATGGAAGGAATCTATAATAATACCAATTTGGCTGACCCAGTCCTTGAAAAAAGAGAAAGAAGATTCTTGCGAAAAATCTTAGGCCCTAGAAAGTCGACGAGTGACCCAAACACATTCCGGTTAAGATCGAATTTGGAGCTCTACAAGACAGTAGAAAGAATCACGACTGTGATGAGAAAAAGGAGACTGACGTTTTATGGACATATCAAAAGAATGAACCCTGAGAGATTGACCAACAGGATACTTCTTCTGCAGGAAAGGTGGAAAAAACAACCGGGATGGCTTACACACGTGCACAATGACTTGGCAGAAATAGGTATCAAGGAGGAGGATATAAAAGAAAGGACATCATTTAGGAAGAAGGTTGCGGGATTGAGGGATGCGTCTGAAGAGCAACATGCGAAGCCACGGAACATCTCGGTGGAAGAACGAGCAAGAAGAAGTCAAAGACTCAAGAATCTTTGGCGAGAGTGTAAAGAGAAGGGTATCAGTCTGCGTGACAGAAGGAAGATTGTGTAAACGTGGCCCACAGGTGGCCGTATCGATTAATAATAATAATAATAATACCAATTTATAAAGGAAAGGGTGATAAAAGGAAACCAGAGAACTACAGACCAATCAGCCTGACCAGTATAGTTTGTAAAATTCTGGAAAGTTTAATATCGAAGTACATCAGAGGGATATGTGATGATAAAAATTGGTTCATGAGGAGCCAGTATGGATTTAGAAAGAAATTTTCTTGTGAGGCACAACTGGTGGGATTTCAGCAGGACATATCAGATCAGTTGGATTCAGGAGGTCAGTTAGATTGCATAGCCATAGATCTTTCCAAAGCCTTTGATAGACTGGAACATGGAATATTATTAAAGAAATTGGAGGGAATAGGATTGGACGTAAGGGTTACACGTTGGATAAAAGCATTTCTAAATTCAAGGGTTCAGAAAGTCAAAGTAGGAAATAATGTATCGCAGGAAGAGAAAGTTTGGAAGGGAATTGCACAGGGTAGTATAATCGGTCCGTTACTTTTCTTAATATACGCAAATGATTTAGGGAACAATATAACATCAAAAATAAGATTGTATGCAGATGACATAATTGTTTATAGAGAAATAAACAACATTGAGGATTGTTCAGAATTACAAAGGGACCTTGAAAGTATCCAACAATGGGTTGAAGAAAATAATATGAAGGTTAATGGAGGCAAATCAACTGTTACAACTTTTACAAACAGGAGCTTTAAAAGTGAATTTGAATATACTTTGGATGAGGTAGTTATCCCAAAAGATGGCAAGTGCAAATACTTAGGTGTGAGATTTGAAAGTAATTTGCACTGGAAGGGTCATATTGATGATATTGTTGGGAAAGCATACAGATCATTACATGTCATAATGAGGCTACTTAAAGGATGCAACAAAGAATTAAAAGAAAAAAGTTACTTGAGTATGGTTCGTCCATTATTGGAATATGCAAACAGTGTTTGGGATCCTCACCAAGAATACCTAATAAAAGAAATAGATAGTGTGCAGAGGAAAGCAGCAAGATTTGTAACAGGGGATTTCAGGAGAAAGAGTAGTGTATCAGAAATGTTAAAGAAACTTGGGTGGGAAACTTTAAGTAAGAGAAGGGAGAAAACTAGACTTACAGGATTATATAGAGCCTATACAGGAGAAGAAGCATGGGGAGATATCCGTGAGAGGCTTCAGTTGGAAAATAATTATATCGGCAGGACTGACCACAAATATAAAATTAGAAGGAATTTTAGCAGAAGCGATTGGGGTAAATTTTCATTCATTGGGAAGGGTATGAAGGAGTGGAACAGTTTACCAGGGGTAGTGTTTGATCCTTTTCCAAAATCTGTACAGATATTCAAGAAGAGAATAAACAGCAACAGAGAAAATAAATGAAGTGTTAGAGGGCATTCGACCGGTGCAGGTTATTGTAAATTAAAAAAATGTGTGTGAATAAATTCCATTCCATCCCCTGGTCTAAGGAGTTTGGACAGCCAAAGTAGGGGACTGCCTGTACGGGTGAAGTACAAGTGGGGACTTCGAGGGCCCTGGGACCGCTACGGTAGCTGTGAAGGCCCTTCAGGAACTCTGAAAAGTGGTGGCAAAAGGGGCTCTGGTTAAGACGCAGCAGGTCGTTATGCTACTTAGGATCCAGAACGGGTAAAAAAAAAAAAAAAAAAGTAAATAAATAAATGCAATGTAAATATTAATGTAATACCAGTTTTATAGTATCATTTGAAGCAATTCCACATACTGTATATCAGTTGACTATATTTGTAAGTAGTACAGGAGATATTATAATTAGAATTTTGTAAACAATATAAATTTATTAAGGATGAGCTGTGTGTTTAATAGAAAACAAGTTAGCGTAAATTGTATAATATTGTATTATAGAAAAAATTTTCTTCTCTTGTTAATTTAATATTTAGTGCTTGACAATAATGTATTTTAGTGTACCATTTGCCACCGAGGTAGACACCTCATTTGCAAATAAAGAGATTTTGATTTGATTTGATTTGATAAACGAATATTTGCCCCCATTTGTCCTCTTGAATTCCAACTTTAGCTTCATATTATGATCTTCCTACTTTTAAAGGCACCACTCAAACTTATTCGTCTACTGATGTCATTCCACGCCATCTCTCCACTGACAGCTCGGAACATACCACTTACATTACATGTTATAAATCTCATGTTATGGTCCATATTGAAATGTACTTAAAGGCAAATAATAATACAAGATTATAAATTCCACCTGTTCAATACATAAAGAGTATTTTATTTAAATTTAAGAAATAGTTCTTAACATATTAGAAATAGGGACATGTTTCACCCATATTGAGGGCATCATTAGCCTAAAAATCTCACGCCTGGAAGAAAGATAGACCAGGATCCTGATTGTTCTTATACGTAAATAAGATGATACTGTGAATAAAATGACTATCAATTAGAACACATTAGTTAGGCCTATAAGTACTCTTATGACAAAGTCTTATAATCAATCGTTATTGTAGATCTTTACGAATGTCTTGTTTTTTAAAAATGTGGTAACACGCAGTTAGTTAAAAGTTAAAAAAAAAAAAAAAAAAAGTAAATTGCTGCATTGAAATAAAATTTTGTAAGTATAGTGCCTTATTCTGGAGATGGCGTAAGGAGCTTATAATAGCTTAATATTTAGGATAAAAGTCACTCTTAGTGGCAGTTAAATTTAAATCCAAAGTTGAAGTTCAGATCAGTCTCTGATAAGACCTCAACTATCCATACCAAACTTAACATGAAGAGGTAAGATACAAATACATTTTATTAGTATTTCAAAAAAAGTATTCTTTTTCAAATCATTTAGTAAAATACAATGCACACTTGATCAAAATAACTTGCAATAAATCTACGTCCATAGTGGGTGGCAGGCATTTTCTGCTCAATGACAATTTATTTTCCACAATTGGGACTGGGTTAAGAACAATAATAAAGAATTGTGATTGTGTTATTAGGTGCAGTGGAGGAAAGTACAACACGGGAAACACAAAGATTTTAGCTGGTACAGTTGGTTGTCTTCTACTTTATTTCAACTCATATAAATTGGTTTTGTTACCTAGTTGAAGTAAAACATTGGCATACACTCACAGCTCCCAACAGCTGTGGTGCTTCCACCAAGAGATGTTACCGACTTGCTAGATACCAATATATTGGGGGTCATTTATATTGGAATTATGGATTTACTCATTCAGGACAAATATTTCATATTCTCTATGGGAATCAGTACCTGTATCATGTTATATACCATCAGAAAGAGGAAGAGCTGCTTTTTCTCAGAATGGTGATTGAGATAGATTATTTGACCTTGAAAAGTCATGTGTCTCCATTGAAGGTGAGTAGAGCAATAAGCCCGTTGTTAGTTAGCGGTGATGTTTCAGATATTCTGAACAGAAGCGAGTCAGGAACTTCACATTAGTGTCAGTGGCGGATCTGAGAAAGGTGACAGTGAATCTGAAATTGCTGATAGTGATGAGTATATTGTTGCTGTCGGAGGTGCTATTAGTGCTAAAAGGACCGAGCTCGATAGCTGTAGTCGCTTAAATGCGGCCAGTATCCAGTAATCGGGAGATTGTGGGTTCGAATCCCACTGTCGGCAGCCCTGAAGATGGTTTTCCGTGGTTTCCCATTTTCACACCAGGCAAATGCTGGGGCTGTACCTTAATTAAGGCCACGGCCGTTTTCTTCCCATTCCTCGGCCTATCCTACCGTCGCCATAAGACCTATCTGTGTCGGTGCGACGTAAAGCAAATAGCAAAAAAAAAAAAAAAAAAAAAAAAAAAGTGCTAAAAGGACTGAACACCACAAAAAAAAGTTCATTTACTGCGACTAGTTGTGTACCTCCAATGTTTCTTAGGCAACTCCCTCCGGAACCCCACACCCCTTGATAATAGAAAGTATAACTTTTGACTATCCGAGGTGAGGTAGACCATAAGAGGGCACCGAGGCTATCGGTGCAGCCCAAACCTCAAATGAGAATGATAGGAATATAAAGAACATTATAATGTAAGCATCTGACACATTATGCCATTTACAAAGCAATGAGGAAAAACGCCACACGTATTTCCGAGAGCAAGGCATCGGAGACAGATCTTGCAGCCCAGGCAGCAACTTGCTGGTGTACCATCCTTATTGTAGATCTTTACGAATGTCTTGTTTTTTAAATGTGGTAACAAGCAGTTAGTTAAAAGTTCAAAAAAATATGTAAATTGCTGCGTTGAGATAACACTATCTTCCATAGGATAGTCTGGAAGAAGTTTGGCTATAAGGTACAAAGAACATGTTAATATAGTCAAACATAAAAGATATTCAGCAAAGGCAGAACATATCATTGAAAAGAATCATAAATTTACAGACATTTCTAATGACATGGAGTTAATACATTTGGCCAAAAAGGGAAAATTCATGAATGTTTTAGAAAGTTTAGAAATTTATCTTGCTCAAAAAAATTACTTTGAATCAAGTTTAAATGAAAAAGTACAGAAAAGAACCCATTATATAAGCTAGCGTTTGATCATTTAGGAAGACCTAAAATTTATTTAGGTATTTTCATTCAATTCATCAAAATATTAACATTTTATGTAATGGTAATTTTCATAATATTTCACTAGTTTGTTTATTCATTGATATGGTGAATTAATGCCTTTGCTGGCAAGATGTAGTGTTTACAGTCCACTATGTCTTCTGGCATGGGCTATATCAAATTTGTTACTTTCATTGACCTGTCTCAGTCTCATCCTTGGCTTTGACAATATCAAAGTGACTGAGGTATGAGTGATGCTAGTAATACCATTCCTTATGCAGCCAGTCCCCGCTATGAATGGTGTGAAAATATCGCTCATAGGGTTGGTTGGTGCATGCATTTCAGTGGGCTTGGCAGACTGATATATAACAGCAACTTCTGGCTCGGTGAGGAAAGCAATGGGAAACTACCTCACTCCTCATTTCCCTAGTACACCTAGGCTATTTATGACACCTGTTGGTGGAACTATGGAGGATCAAACCAACCTTCAGGCTGAATATCCAACATACATGGTGAATTAGGTTTTAAATTGTGGGCAAAACAAAAGATAGTGTTGTATTGGTTTTTATTCCTCGATTTGACTTTACTGATGCATATTGTTCGTGAAACATGTATGATAGAATAAAAAATTTTCAATCATTAAAAGTGTAGAGACAAGGTGGACCCAACATAAACAGGGTGTCCACCAAATCCAGATTTTAAAATTCCCTGACATTTCCCTGTTTTCCAGACATAAAAACCAGTTCTTTCCCTGACACAAAATGACAAAAAACAAACTTATAAAGGAAGTATCAGTAATATTAAAATACATTTTAAAAAAAGCAATTAATGTGCATATTAAATTTCAAAACTTGGAAGTTTAATTTAGTCTAATTAAATTCACTTTAAGTGTTTTTTAAAATGTACTACCATTACTGCTTCAGCGAAGAAATTTCTTCATAGCCACCAACGACTGTCGAGCTTCTGCCATCACCCTCCGCTTCTTTTCTTCTAATTCTTTCAGCAACAAAGCGGCCTTTCTCTTCTTCTTCTTCTTCTTCTTCTTATTATTATTTTGCAACGAATCTTCTACTTCCAATGCTTCACATTTCTCCTTTAGATTTTGAACATACAAAGCATGAGCACTCCTTGCAGCATGCAGCATGTTATTAATGGAGACCTTTTCAATTCCACCAGGGTTTGGGAAACCATCATATATTATTCTTTGTGCTACAAGGGATACTTGTAGCATGTTCTCGACTATAATTTCTTTATTAAAAGGAAAACCACGTTCAAGTGAAGCATTTCCATGAAACAATATTAGTATCATTTTGAGAAATGAAGCCAACTTTACTGTTTTCAAATTTACTGTTGGAAAAACAGTGCGAAGCCAAAAGTGATCTAACCTCTCATCTTTAGAAGTCAAAGAATTCACTTCTTTCAAAGTATCATTCTCACAAACAGAAGTGAACCCCTTTTGTATATGATCGGCTTCATTACCCGAGATCCATTTGTTTTCAACAAAGGCATTTAAAGCTATCCTTAGCAGCCTGCTGCTTAGAGGCTACTTGGCTACACTTAGATCGAAACAAGAAATTAATTTAGTCAGTCTATATGCCAGCGGTGAGCAGACCCGGCCAACAGCTGGAAACTGCAGATGATGATGACTATGATATGCCAGCGCTGACCTTTCCAGTAACTTCTTGCATAAAGCTACCATTCCTCTTAGACAATCTGTGTGAAACACTAACATATCTCTATCATTTAATCCAGGATTGCCATGAAGTACTGCTTTAGCAGCAGAACCGATGTCAATTTTAGATGCAGGCAGAAGATTTTCTTTACTGTCTAAATTCGTTTTAGGACATTTTCTGAAGACTGCAGCAACTCAGACTTAACAAACCTTGTCATGACATTTATCATCAATAAAAGATTCATAAAGGAGTGATGCAAATGGAAGATCTGTCTGAAACTTTTAGGATTTCTTTTACTGCCATTTTATATGAATTGTTCACAGTATGGAAGCCACAAGATCCAATGTTCAACAAAATAGGAGCATCTAGATCATCATTTAATAAATTACCAAAATTCTGAAGGAACTTTTTATTAACATTTGGACCATCCATTGAAATTTGTAAGTTTTTTTTAGATAGAGTCCTTGATGTGCTTGCAAAACAACCATTTAACAAATCTGAGGAGGTAGTGAGACCAAAAAACATGGAATAAAAATAAGAAGTGCATACTTCATTAGTATCAGGATTGGAACAATGAACTACAAGATCCATTTGGTCCATCTGAGAAACTTTATTCAGTGACTCGTCAAACCCAACGGTGAAATGTGTGCGCTTACTCAAGAACTTGTTTATGGAAATAGAGAGCTAAACCATGAGTGATTCTATAGCAACTTTTGTTCTGTGCAGTTGAACTTTCGAAGTTGTTTCAGAGTCTGGAAACATTACTGGAAACAAACGTACACTAGCTTCACTGGCATGTAAAGAATGGTGTTGCATGACAGTATGCATGCACCATATAATCTCAGCTTTGGTTACTTCCTCTCTTGAAAGATAATTCTGTAGACGTCTCGTCTCTGGTGAACCTTCTTTAATGAAAGAAGAAGTGGAGTCATGTGTGATAAGGTTCGTTGTGGTAGCAGTGGCAGGCAGAGGGCAACTTGTGCGCGGCCAGGTTTTATCTGCTGAGTTTAAGTCTCTTGTTACTTCACTATTCGAATGTTCCTTTTTAAAATAACTTGAAAGGGATGATGAGAACTGGCTGAACTTTACACTACTGGCATGCATCTTTCCTCCCATGTGACTTTTTAATGCCTGCTTCCCCATGTTGCTAACAGTAAATGATGTTTTACATGTTATGCAGATTACAATATTACGCAATATGCTGAATATTTGTCTTGAGGCATGGGTTTCAACCATGTTCTCAAAGTACCATCAAGCAGCCACCTCACATTAAACAAAGTTTTCCTTGGCTTTGATGAAGATATTGTTAGCTGAAAAAAGAAGAAAGATAAGGATATTGTAAAAAAATCTTTTAAATAGTCCTAAATTCTGCACAGCTTTCTTCTAAATTAACAGTTCATAAAACCTGTGAGCATTGCCTTATCTATGCTGCCAGCACTCTTCTGCTTCAGTAACAGCTGATGCAATATAACTGCGGCACACAGCCCTCGTAAAATAAAGTACCGTACTACAAAAATCACACGCGAATCACAAGTGAAAACAATTTCGCAAATTCTTCTAAGATAGTGCATGCACTTCCTAACAATATCCGACACAAACAAGAATAGGTTCATTATTAATACGAATAAAAGAAATAAATTGTTCGTGACTAATGACTGGCATAGGAAGGATGTTATATGGCTGATCGAGACCACGGTGCAATTTTTGCTGAGTCACATTCTTGCCACTTGTCTTTCATGAACTATACTGAGGTACGATACACAGACTAACTATATACTGACCAACACACGGATGTAAATACAATTCCATCTACATTGAACATTATTAAACCTATACCACACACGGAGTGAGGTAGCTTAACCACATGGTGATGTAGACAATACAATTGTCATCCAGGTTTTGAAATTGCACTCAACCGATATAAATCGATATGAATGGCAGCTTGGGATTGGCTGGATCAAGACTGAATACATCCAAACATACTTCACAAACTCACAACCTCTTAACCAACAAACAACCTTCATCCTTACGTCGCACCGACAAGATAGGTTTTATGGCGACGATGGGACAGGAAAGTCCTAGGAATGGGAAGGAAGCGGCTGTGGTCTTAATTAAGGCACAGCCCCAGCATATGCCTGGAGTGAAAATGAGAAACCACAGAAAACCATCTTCAGGGCTGCCGACAGTGGGATTCGAACCCACTATATCCTGAATGCGAGCTCACAGCTGCGCGCTTCTAACCGCACGGCCAACTCGCCCGGTAACCTTCATCTTACAATGTGATGTCACTATTTTAAATCTTGTTCTGTATTCACAAAATTACACATGATATTACAAACTACTAGTCGTGCCTCAAAACTTCCGAACCCCTCACATGAAAGATAGGTTGGAAACTCAACGTGGCGCAGCCCAAATGGTGTTACGATGCACTACACATTTACACAAGGCTTACCTACGTCAGCGCATTTAATAATAATAATAATAATAATAATAATAATAATAATAATAATAATAATAATAATAATAATAATAATTATGAGCACTTGAATGAGTATTAAGTTTTTCACACTTTTCTGCATTCAGTCAGTGTTTTGTGTCTGTTTTTACATTTTTCGAGGTAGTAAACAATCGCACAAGTCATTACACAGTAAACAAACACAGTCATCCGTTGGGTTGTGGAATTTTGTCTAGATGCATATATTGTTGTGGAAGCCATGCATTTAAGCGATTAGAAAAAATTGAGAACACAATATAGGCCAAATTCATCAAGCTCGCCATTCCTCAACAACACAGAATATTCAAAAGCAAGCAGATCAAAACATTGAAAATTCGATCAATCTATCATATAGCTATTGATATTATTGGTTACTTCACATTCGAGATCACACCTTATTAAATGTTCATTACGATTTATTCCTGGCATAAAAGACATGCCCTAGAGTAAAGTTATAAAAACTGAAAAATGTGTTTATATTACATGGATAAATACGGTATGTCAATTTTATCTGGCAGAAGAATGAATTTCCAGAATTTTTCCTGAATTCCCTGACATTTCCAGGTTTTCCCGTTATTTATCGAATTCCCTGACATTTCCCTGTTTCCCAGGTTTTCCATGTGGGTGGACACCCTGATAAACCAATTTAAATAGTTTCTTTAATAGCCATTATGAATGCGGTAAATGTCTCATAGCATTGCACATCGCTGACTGTTTCAGAATTTTCCACACCATGAAAAACTACTGACATGCCAAAATAATCCAAAAGTTAGATTTATCATTTTTTTATTTCACAAATTCAAGTTTGCATGAGACACCTGTAGCTAATAAATTAAAGTTCTCATAAACTGTGACTTAACTAACTGTGTGCATCGAAGAGCTAGAAAATGGGTATGTCAATAGATTGAAGGAAAATGAGTTGTATGAAAATTTTAACTAGTATAGATTACATCAGTTTCATTTGGACTCATGATGAGAAGCCAGAGGATTAACTCTTACAGTGCCAGGCAGCCGATCTATTGGCCATGGGAGCTGCTGCTAAAAATGCCGGGGGCCGATCTGATGGCTACATTTTTCTTTCGCCTGTATCTTCAATTTCTGTTGCACGATGGCAGCATAAGTAATACCGCTGGAAAGACTGAAGCATTTACTCTCCAAATATATCGATAACATATCGGTGAAGTTTTATAAAAGCATTCTTTCAACGCATTGCATATTTTGCACGTGGTAGCCCTACACTCTGCCATTTTGTGTCACTTGTTTGTTATCTCGTTTATTTAATTCCAATAGTGTAAGGCTGGATAAGCACTGTATATGGAAGATGATAATGCAATTACAGTCACACTCTCATGTTCTCTATTCACCTGTGTGCTATGGAGAAAAGAACAGGAATTTATCTCCAAAAATGTAAACAGGAGAACATTTTTCTTTAGTGTGTACATTTTCATTAAAATTATCTTGGCATTCTTAGCGGAACCACTATATTACAGCCTGGCATCAAAAGGGTTAAGCGGGTGCAACTTTTAAAGTAAAAATATTAAATGCCGTCAATTAAATAACTGTGAATGAGTCAGTCATATATTTACTTCTAAGAAAGAATAGGTCAAGCAAGACCTATATTTATACCTTTGCATATTAATTTTACAAAGAGAAGTACATCCAGATATATTACCATACATGCCATAAGCCAGCATCCTCAATGTTTTTCTACAAGTGGATAATAATATTATTATGCATAATAAGATGGTTTCTCCTCTTGTATGAAGTTCTTTGAAAAGTGGTGTTAAAGAAGAATGTTGGCGAGATAATCAAATTGGTGAGAAGAGAATGGTTCAGCAAAACTTGACTAGATGAAAAGATAAACTAATGGGACACATGTTGAGAATCCTAAGATTTGTTCAGTTGGGTTCTGAAGGAAGGGTAAGGGGTGAGGGTTTGGAGTGGGTAAGAATGATAGGGGGAGACCAAAACAAGACCAGATGTATGGTGTCACATTCACATAGACAGGGAGAAGGTGGCATGGACTACTGCATCAAAACATCCAAACAACAGAAAACATGATGTAAAAATTATATTTTGATAAGAGCCTTAAGAATTCAATCTGATGAAAAACAACAAAATTTTATATATTCTTCTTGAGAATGGTACTCTCTGCAAGTACACAATCAGAATGATCAGTCTCTAAGAACTTTGTTTCCATCATTTGCTGGCTGTTATATACCAGCAAGATACATTAGTTTAAAGAACAACATGTCTACAGGAAGATCAAAAATTACAAAACTTAAGAACCAAAATGGAGAAATAGTCACAGATAGGCAAAACATTACTGAAGTTATTAGAGATTTCTACTACAAGTTGTATACATCAACCATTAATAAACCACCCAGTGATGAACAACTAGCCCAGAATTATACACACGAAGTAACACTGCTGAGATTGAAAATCCACTTAAACAACTAAGAAATAAAAAATCCCCTGGGGAGGATAAAATAATGAATGAAATACTGAAATTAGGTGGAAGAGATCTGCTAGAAGCCGTGAGAATACTCCTCAACAAGTATATTAACTCTGGAAGAATACCAGAAAATTGGGAAAATGCTCAAGTGATACTTCTCTTCAAGAAAGGTGATAAGGAAAATTGGGAAAATGCTCAAGTGATACTTCTCTTCAAGAAAGGTGATAAGGAAAATTGTAGAGAACTATCGTCCTGTAAGTTTGTTATCACACCTTTACAAGCTCCTGACTAAAATTGTAATCAACCGCCTCACAAGAGAACTGGATTTTTATCAACCTGCCGAGCAAGCAGGATTTCGTAAAGGTTTCTCAACTATTGAACACATCCAGACTATTCGTCGTCTTCTTGAAAAAACCACTGAGTAAAACATCAAGATTCATCTGGCCTTCATTGATTATGAAAAAGCTTTTGACTTAGTGAAGGCACTTCAAAATGCCACGATAAACTCAAGGTATATAAAGGTCCTGGAAAACATTTATGATCAAGCAACAATGGTAGTCAGAGTGGACGAAGAACACATCACCAATAAAATCGCAGTTGGCAAAGGAGTTTGACAAGGTGACACAATCTCTCCAAAGCTGTTTACCCTTGCCTTGGAAGATGTATTCAAAACCCTTCATTGGGATCAACGGGTTATATTTGAACCACCTGCGTTTTGCTGATGACGTGCTCATAAGTGAAAATCGACAAGACTACAACAGGTGGACCTCTAGGGTTGTTCACTGGAGACCATGGGAACACAAGAGAGGTATTGGAAGACCCCAGACGAGATGGCTCGATGACATAAAGCTGTTGGCTGGAACACGCTGGTTCCAAGTGGCTCAAGACCGAAGACGATGGAAGCATATGGAAGAGGCCTATATCCAGCTATGGATTGAAATAGGCTAGAAACGAAGAAGAAAAGAAAGATAAATTATTTTATCAAAACTTAAAAATGCTTCTTTAGTAACAACATTAACCAAATCTTGCACCTGCTTACAAAAATTGTCACCCGATTTTCTTCTGTTCATCAGTACACCGCATACACTAATAACAGATACCAACAGTTGGAAATTTTATCTCTTAAAAATATGATCAATACAGCACAAATAATGTACATACAAGAATACTCTGTACAAAGTTTGTCATACATGAATTATTCGAGATAAGGTGCCGCACATGTGAAGTTTTGCTGCAAGTGCTATTAGGTATTCTTAGACTTAGTGTTACTGAAGATGCAAATAGCAGGAAGAAAATACAATATCAGCGAAACAAATAGTAAATCGCTGGATGATTTGCGGTAAAGAAATGAAGCATCCGGACATCGAAAGTACCGGCTTAAAGCTGCATGTTTTTTGTTTTTGTGGAATCCTGCTTCCTGCTGCACCAAAGTACAAAGAGTAAGGTGCGTTGTTTCAAAACAAATTGATATTTTATGTAGGATTCATTTCCTCTAAATAAAATACAAATTAAGGTTAATTTTTATACGTTTTTGGGACTTCCCCTCCCAAAATTACGGTGTGCAGATTATTCACTTATATATGGTATAGGTATTTAAGTATTAAAAAAAAAAACTATACAACAGAGATGATTTCCTAAGCAAATATATCAATTTCAAAAAAAGGAAAAAAACAAAGGTAAAGACAAGTTTGCACATTCCATCTTACATACTTCTTAAATTAGCATGCACAAGACTGTTTTACACATTCAGTTATGGCCCCTATTGTCAACGGCATATATAATCTGAAACAGACTGCAACTTACACAATCAATGTGAAAACTAGCATTATTTTACCCATGAACTTATAGAATGATCATTTATTTGTGTGAACAGACTTAATGAACTGTATACACAAAATCACATATATATTTCATAAAAATAAAGGCTTTTTGTTAGATTATTTCAAACAAATCATACAAGTACTATCCTCATCTTAGAACTGCATGTAGCATTTGGAAGGTAGAGAGGATTGTAAAAAAAAAAGTGATTTGTTACAAATGCATCACAGGTACCAAATATTGGTTTATTATCCTTGCATTATAAAAGTAATAGACAGCCAAGAGGTCCTGCCAAAACAGAAACTTTCTCTCAAAATTGTTCATACCATATCTACATATTATCTTTGGATATCCTCGAGTATATACATTATAATACAGTTATACACCACTCTGTTTACATAATTGATATTACAGTGGTCGCCCTCTTAACCGGGCAGCTTGGGATGAATTGATCAGTTACACCGATTATCCAGCAATTTATAATAATAATTTTTTTTAAAAAATAATATTTCCTTTACGTCCCACTAACTACTTTTTCGGTCTTCGGAGACGCCGAGGTGCCGGAATTTAGTCCCGCGGGAGTTCTTTTACGTGCCAGTAAATCTACCGACACGAGGCTGACGTATTTGAGCACCTTCAAATACCACCGGACTGAGCCAGGATCGAACCTGCCACGTTGGGGTCAGAAGGCCAGCGCCTTAACCGTCTGAGCCACTCAGCCCGGCAGCAATTTATAATACTACACTTTGATTTAAGGTATTTCACCAAGTTTTCAACAACATTTTGAAATGTATTAGGCTTATAAAGTTTAACATGTTGAGTGCCAAGTTAAAAATTTGAAATTTACCTTTACCTTCTGGCATTTCTGTAGCAATATTCCACCGGGCACTTAACTAGAAAGTAACTGTCCACTGCAGTCTGTTGGGAAACTTGTGACCGCTGAAACCGGGGTGGTCAGGCAAGTGGACACTAACTGAGGATGTGCACGCTGTCCTTGTGACCTTCGCAACAAGAGGAGAGAACAGAGCAAGACGTGCGAGGTAAGTGACAAGTTAAATGATCAGCAACTTCTCTCTGTTCAGTTTGCATGCTGACATCCAACCACTAAGTTAAATGATTATTCTGAACAGCTGTAGTGGTATCCCCTTCCTTGTGACAATTTCCTGCATTTGTATATTTACTAAGTTCCACTGCCTAATTTGTCAGAGAGTGAATGAAATGAAATGAAATGAAATGAAATGAAATGAAATGAAAGGCAAGCTGCAAACAAAAGAAAATACATTTTCTGGTATCCAAATGCACAATATATCTGTAGTACTAAGGCAACCCCATAATATGTTGATTCCCATAGGGAATGTGAAATATTTGTCCTGAATAAGTAAATTTATAATACCAATATAGTTGGTCCATTGTTGGACATTATAACTTTTCCAGCTAACTTATTCCTCGTTGCCAGCGTTTTGCCCCAGTGTGCTAAGTTGGGCTCATCAATTTATGAAAATGAGCAAAGTCTCTCATAGTGCATTGGCACTGCAGGTGGCTCCAAGCAGCCTACACAGTGGCCTCCATGGTATGCACTAGCCATGCGTCTTGGTAAGTGTGCTATTATTTAACCAACTGATGTGCCCAATTTAGCATACTGGGGCAAAATGCTGACAACCAGGAATAAGTTAGCTGGAAAATTGTCCAATAATGGACCAACTACAGTATACTGATATTACAGAACCCGATAACTTAATGAAGTTTATTTTCAGGAGATGCTTTGGAAAAGTTTGCAAGCTCACTGAAACTCTTATTGTATTTCAATGACCTCTAAACTGAAGTGGCATACGTATGTGAATGTAATGAAAAGAAGGAATAAGTTTTATTCAGCAAGTTCGGGGAACAAATCACTCAATTGTACTGAACATATCGGAATATTTATTTTGGGAACAGCGTATTCTATGGGCACCAGAATCACACCGGGCTTTGCCATCATATTCTACCAAACTGGCATTAAAACCGAAAATTTGATTTTTTCTGACACACTGGGTTCTGCCTTGGTACTACAGATATAACAACAGAGCCTGTTGCATGAATTATAAGCAAGGGGTGTTGATGGTTGCTGTATACAGGTAAACAAGTTTGTATGTAACCAATTTTGAGACGTGGCCTAACAGGAACATTTAGATTAGATACCAGTGTCCACTGCGACACTCAGCATATTAATTACAGTAATCCACAGTATTATACATTATTTAAACATGAAAGAATAAGTGTAGTATGTACAAACCGTGACTGCCATAATATGAAATAGTCCTGTAGAATTCATTTCTCGACTCCTAATTAATTACAAATTAACTGCACGGACTAACATTTATCTACAAGTTCTAGCACATTAAGTTTTTGCTGGATTGTTCAAACGATCTGTTTTCTTTTCCTGGCAATCACTATAATAGTTCACCTGCTTCCTGCACTGAATAAATCAGCAAAAAAAGCATCCGTTATTGCAAGCGATAAGTAACATGAAACAAGTTGCATTTTGCCTATGCAATGTGTGAGGAATCTGGAAACATTATTCACCACACTGGTCAGTTAAGAGGACGTCAACTGCATTAACTTTTAAAAGGGAATATTTCATGAAATTAGCAACTTACTCTATTACTATATTACATAGCGTACAAAATGAAACAGAATCAAACTCTGCTGCAGACTTTCAACCAGTGTAAGAAACAATATACAAGCATATGACAATGTTTTGCTGTACAGTAAGAATATACACCTCAAAATCATTATGTAGTTCAAAAGAACCTTAATATGCACATGATTTATAAAAAAAATGAACCAAAGACTCAACATTAGACAGCCGAAGAAGCAACCTTTCTTTGGGTTCCAGTGTTCTGTTTGCTCTCCGGGAGAACAAGGGACCTTTTCCATTCATATAGCTGATAAACTTCGTACTTTTGTTCTCCAGCCTATTCATCCAGCTGTTAGAGTGCAATCATTTAGATCATTTTTAGGAACATAATATTTTTCCATACATAATTATTATTACCAGTGACAATAACCTGCTTGATTCACTCTGGCAGCTCTGCTGCCGTAACATGTCCTTTCTGAAGGATGCTTTCTTGTGTTTTGTGAAACTTCCCGGCATAACTATGTGCACTTCTGTTGGCAAGTCCTAATTCCTTTGTGTTTACTTGCATCTTCAATTGTTCAACTCAGCTTGATATACTATAATATAATATAATATAATATAATATAATATAATATAATATAATATAATATAATATAATATAATATCAATACCAATATATGGGAATCAACATCTATATCATCAGCTTGATATGTTGCCAGAATCCACTGTTCAAAGATATGAACTAAGCTTTAATGCCTCCGTAGCATAACGGTTAGTGTTATTAGCTGTTGTCCTAGGGGGCCCGGGTTCGATTCCTGGTACTGCCAGAAATTTAAGAATGGCACGAGGGCTGGTATGCACCACTGGAGGTGCACCTCTAAAGAGTTGCTCACCTCGGGATGAGGACACGAGTTTACTTTAATGACCTCTAAAATGAGTCGCTGATGTGTTCCACACCTGCTTTAAAAATATTTCAGTGGTTCTCAATTTTACTTTCAATGTTTCCCTTGCAAGCCAAAGTTTTTTAGGTGTTTATATTACATAGTACGACAGAAAAAGTAACAATACTTGTAAAATAGTACGCATTTTGTATGTAACTGATGCTTTTCTATGTCCTCTAAAGAGGCAAAGCTGCTGCACCATCTCAGACTGTAATGAATTTTAGTATATTGAGTAAAAAGGAAATTCATTAATCTCAGTATGGTTTAAAGTTGCCAATAACTTTTTCCAAAGACGAGTGAACTGCAAGTTTAAAAAATCCATTTTATACATGCCTAATAGAGTTAGGCAAGAAAATCATTAGCTAGTTTTACATGGCTGTTGATATGAGAACTCCTTGTCTGACGTGGAACCTGTTCTGCGGGGATGTAATTTTTACAAGTACTGGCCAAGATTCAAACCACAGTCACCTTGGTGAGATGCCACTTAGCTACCACGCCTCATTAGGGAGTTCCATAGCGGTATAGAACACAACAGAGATTTCTTATAATGCATATTCTTTTATTAATCAAGTCAACATTTTGATTTTCTCGAAAAGCCATATGTTGAAAATTAAAGACATTTCAGAAACGGTTCATACTGTTGCTAATAAATTCTGAAACTTTTATCTTGGGAACTACAAGAATATCTTTGGAATATTTGTTGTCTGAGGAAAAAACAAGACCTGTTTAGGTTTGTCATCATCATCTGGAGCAGTTTTCAAGCACAGGCTGCGTCTGCTTGGAACATAAGCCTCTCCACCCACCAATTCTCTTCTCTCACTGTCTTCCAGTTCCCTCCTCTTCTTTACACCTTTCAGCCATCTGTCACTTGGCAGGTCTCCTTCCTTTCAACTCCATTTCTAACATCTTTCTTGGTATCCTCTCCTCTCTCTTAACATGTCCATACCACTGCAGCCTTGATTTTTCTATCTTTTCCTGCAGGGGTACCTCATTTATCATCTCCCAAACTCTCTCATTTCTTACTTTTGTCCATTCTTGTTAAACCTACTCGACACCTCTGAAACGTCATTTCCACGGCTTGTATTCTACTTTTATCCCGCTGCTTCATCAGCCACGTTTCTGATCCATACATCAAAACTGGTACAAAAATCTCATAGATAATTCCTTTAAATCTCTGTGGTACATCCTTGTTCCATATAAATTCTCCCACTCTCTTAAAGAATCCATTTGCACACCTTCCTCTTTCATTGTTTTCCATCCTGTTTCCACCATTTTCTTCAATTACACTTTCCTGCGCTTTTTAACTGCTCCCCTCCTAACGTCATACCATTATATGTTCTGTTCTTGTTTCGTGTCGTTACTAGCACTTCACTCTTTCGTGCTGAGAACTTCATTCTATATTTAGGCTTGTCTCATTTTTAATTTGCCTTTGTACAACAGTGCTTCTGATGTCTTCATTCATTTTTATATTACAACTTCCAATATGAGTTCTTGGTACAACGTGCCTTTGTTGTTCATAGTTTATATACATCATCTAAAGAAAGGTATTCAGTTAGGTGAAAGTAAGCAGCCTGGCCTATGCTGACAGCAGATTGTTCTGAAAGCCTACAGTATAATGCAGGGCCTCTCAAACGCCCAAAATCTCATGCGTGCAAATCGAGGCGCAAGAGTTCCGTGCACTGTGCATCAGTCCCGCTCGATTCGGACCAACGCTTCGTCTCTGGGCTACTCAGCTAAGTTCGGCTCAACTCAGCTCAGATTTGGAGCGCTACGGAGAAAGTGAGGAAGAGGGAGACAGGAGGAGCGAGCGAGATAGGCATGGGGACAAAGAGAGACTGCACTATTGCTCCAAATCGAGGAGTGGGGGTCTGCACTCTAGTCAACTAAGCAAAGTCGTCTTTTGCACCGTGCACAGTGCATGCACCCTGAGAGGCGCTGGTCTAATGTCTTTAACTTGAAAATAGGTGCAATGAGTATGATATGAAAATACCTCCGCCAAGACTCTGTATATATTACACATACACACACAACTTGTTTTACGTTGCACCGACACAGATAGGTCTTATGGCAGCGATGGAGCAGGAAAGAGCTAGGAGTGGGAAGGAAGCAGCCGTGGCCTTATCTTCCGGATGCAAGCTCACAGCTGCGCGCCCCTAACCGCAAGGCTAACTTGCCCAGTATAATGAAGATGTATGTTTTATATTCATTTCTTTTAAAAATATTGTAAGAGTTTACTTGCAAGTCATTGCTACTTGGTGAGTACGAAGTGGCCGACTTCATGGTGTTGTATGTTTTTCAATCAGAAATATTGTTGCAGGTTTCCTCATCACAAGTGATGTTTTAATTGGCCTTTTGGATTTGTCAAGTTTACTGTACACAATATACTGTAGGGATTTAAAAAATATCTCTCTTCCGGAGTATGACTGATTACCTGGATGAAAGAATTTTAATTTTTCTCCATCAATGTTCTCCAAAACAAATCCAAGCTGCCACCATTGGTATACTGTATATGCTCCAATGATTGTAAATGGCAACTTTTCATGGTGTAGGTGCTGTTTCAATGCATAGGAGAGGGTTAGTTCAAGAACTGTAACTGAGATTCAGAAGCGATCTATCTTTTACAGATACTACTGTTCTTAAAGCTACTGGGAATATGATTTACAAATAGATGATGCAGCTAATGTCTGTGCCAGAAAACGCTACTCTGCATACAGAACAAAATCATCTTAATGACAGCATAAACTTTAAAAAAATCTTAGTTTGTATAGCTGGCGCATGCGAGAAATAACCATTTGTTCGGATTGCTTTCAATTTCAAATGCAGCTGTCAAGACATTTCTGAATTTTGTCTGGTGTGAGTGTTCAAGGAGGTCTGAAATAACATAGTCTGTTCCTCCTTGTAATACACCACACATGGGTGAATTGTAGCTGTGGACTTGTCCGTGAATCCAACAACCCCAACAAAGTGGCAGGGAATCTACAAGATCAATGAAGCTATTTGCAAATCATCAAGCAACAATGACTTGAGAGCTTTCTTACAGAATTAGGAGCAAGCAGAACATAAACTCCTTGTTCATATATACTGTTGTAATCTAAATGTGCATTGAGGACATCAAAGCAAATTACAAGTGAAGATAAATTTAAGAAATGAAAAAAGTAGTAAATAGAGCTCATTCCCTTCCCAGAGCAACAAACATTCCAAAGTTACAGAGCATGAACAAATCATGATTCCATGATAAAACTTTAGAAATTTATTAAGATTACTATGAAATTTTCAAAATTTTCAGAAAATATCAAAATTGGGAGTAAACTTTGAGAGAATTATAAGAAATCCCAGCAATGTTGTGGATCACATGAAAGACTTAAACATCAATCAATCAATCAATCAATCAATCAATCAATCAATCAATCAATCAATCAATCAATCAATCAATCAATCAATCAATCAATCAATCACTACTGATCTGCATTTAGGGCAGTCGCCCAGGTGGCAGAATCCCTATCCACTGTTTTCCTACCCTTTTCTTAAATGATTGCAAAGAAATTGAAAATTTATTGAACATCTCCCTTGGTGAGTTATTCCAATCCCTAACTCGCCTTCCTATACACAAATATTTGCCCAAGTTTGTCCTCTTGAGTTCCAGCTTTATCTTCATATTACGATCCTTTCTACTTTAAAGTTCGGAACATACCACTTATGATATAGATGTTGATTTCCATAGTCCAATAATGGACCATTTATATTGGTACATACCACTTAGTCGAGTAGCAAATCTCCTTTCTCCCAAGTCTTCTCAGCTCAAACTTGGCAACATTTTTGTAACGCTACTCTTTTGTTGGAAATCACCCAGAAACAAATTGAGCTGCTTTTCTTTGGACTTTTTTTTCCAGTTTTTGAATCAAGTAAAAGAAGTTTAAAAGAGGTTTATAACAATACCATGTTCAATTCTCTAGCTCAAATAGAAAGTAACAAATGAAATTTTGACACACATTTACTGCACATTTTTTGGAAAAGATGGGCTACTTCAAAGCAACATAACTTCTCAATATAATAAGGAGATTTTCTTTTCGTATGTCACTGACGTTTCTCTTTAAGAAACTACCTAGCTTCCTTAGATTGGTGTAACAGGATCTATACAACATCCAGTACAGTGTTGTACAGTAGAACACTCAGAATCACTGAAAGCCTAAATTCCAACACAATATGCACAAGGTTCAAAACAACATTTGGAATTGTGTAACAGCTCTTATTGTCACTGATATTTTCAATTTAATGAATGAGTTTGCTCCCAATTTCACTGCATTTTTCTTCAATTAAGTATTAGTAGCTAAAATTTTATAAAGAGTTTTCATACTAATGAAATATATGTTTCAATCAAAATAGTTATGTAGAAATTTGAGACTGTGGAAGCACATCTACATCTACATTACAATATCAGTATATTCTGCCTCCCTTCAATCATGGAAATGAACACACTCTTGCCAGGAAGAGTTTCTTCACACACAACAGCAATTTCATGGAGAAAAAGTCTGCCTTTGTTCCCCCTGTCTATCTTAGGGAATTTCAAAGCTTAAGTAGTACTGTATTAACAATAATTAAACAACCAAAAGTAATAAAAGAATTGAATACTCAAACATTCATACCAATCACAAATGTCTCCAGCCAACACACGAGGTAAAATTTCATACCACTTGATTTGAAACATTCTGTTTCCCCTCCACACATACATAATACACATTAGTTAATTCCTTGAGCATGATGTACGATACATCAGTAAAACAAGCCAAATTCATGTCTCCTTATTTTAGTGCAATAAAAAGACAATGAAATGTCTTTCTATATATAACTAAAAAGACAATGATGTAATGAGTTGTTCTTGATGATAAAAACAGAAAGCAATGAAATAATTCTGAATGATATAAATTCCTATATACACAAAACAAACAGGTACATATTTTCTTCTTCTTTCCTGCATTAGGATGGGTTGAAAACAAACACTCATGGCATTGTGCTAAAACACATATTTCTGTACCATCCCCTGTGAGTAGTTTTGAACACAGAACCAATGCACACTCGCATTACTCTTGACCAAAGCCTTCAGTTTCCTCAATGGCATAATTAAGCTTCTCAACTAACTGATCGTAGCTCTTGTAAGGAGGGAGATCTAATCGGTTGAAACAGGTGTGGGATCTCGGCAGCCATGTGTCTTTTCCTACTTTCTCTATACAAAACCTCTGGGGTCCATTGCTCCCTAAAAAGAATACAGGACATTATAAATCAAAAATTAAAAATTTAAATATATGAAAACTCAGTATAAATATTTTTAAACCTACCCATCAGCTCTGCAAATCCCCCAACTGGAACTCGACATGTTCCTGTGACGAACTGAAGCAGGCGCGCTCTCTTCTCACTGTCTGCTGATCTTACAAACTGAAATTAAACAGTGGGATGATCAGTTTTAAGAGGGCCCAGAAAAATATGTTCCCCTCTCCATTACATGTAATCTAGAAACTTAAAAGACATATAGAAGATACCAAGGAGCGTCGATTCCTTGTCCTTCCAAAAGAGGATTTTAAATTTAAAAGTATACAAATAATTCAATAAAATATAATATTATACAGGGCAAGTTGGCTAAGTGAATCATAAATCTTAAGATAACAACAATTCTGTAATATTATCACGAGATTCAGCACTAGTATTAACATACATCTTTTTATTACAAGTTGTGAACTTCATATTTGGCCCGTACTGTCAATGAAAAAGTTAGCAAAGGGTAGGGTGGCATGGAGCGCTGCATTAAACCAGTTTAAGGACTGATGACTCAACAACAACAGAAATTTTGTAGAAAAAATCATTCATAAAGTGAAGAATAAACCATGACCCACCCTAACCCGAGAGCATAAGAAACAAAGTAAGTATGTCTTGTTCACTTAACTATGCAAAATTGACAAGTTACGAATATTTAAAAAACATATCAACATAGCTTTTAAAACTACCAATTACACATCTAGAATGGTTTTCAATTACCAATGTGTCAAAGATAAAATGAATGAATTAATTAATTAATCAGGCGTATACAAGCTAAGACGTATTCAATGTTAAGTGACTGGCCAGAATTTTCACACGCAGTGTCAGGAACGTGTAAAAGCAGAACAACTGAACAGATGTTCAGCCTTCAGCAACCAGCATTCTTTTTCTACAATAAAAAAAGACATATCTATCCTCCATCTAACCAATAAAAGATTTCTTTTGAATATATGGATCAAAGATACAACCCTGTCGGAAATTTGAATAAGCTATCTGAAAACGTCAATATACTAATAGAAGATATAATTAAAAGGCTCTTTAAGAACACCAAAAATGTGAATATTCCCATCAACCAAACAGACAAACTCCCCTCTTCAGCTCATGCCAGACACATTCCTATCCACCCTACAAGTACAGTCCCCGCTTCCCCTCCAACCTCTTCTCTGAACTTGTACCACATCCAGCAACAGTCAGTGTCAGGCTTACAGCAACTTGATACACATCAAGTAACCTAAATCCGGTAAAGCTGTAACTGTTCAATTTTTATTTCTGCTCAAATTCTTCTTCTTCTTCTTCTTCTTCTTCTTGCAAATTTGTAAATTATTCATTAGGGCTCTTTCTTTTTCATCATAACATTTACCAGTACGACTTTTTTTTTTTTTCCTTTGCTAGTTGCTTTATTCGCACTGACACAGATAGGTCTTATGGCGACGATGGGACAGGAAAGGCCTAGGAATGGGAAAGAAGCGGCCGTAGTCTTAATTAAGGTACAGCTCCAGCATTTCCTGGTGTGAAAATGGGAAACCACAAAAAACCATCTTCAGGGATGCCGATAGTGGGGTTCAAACCCCCTCTCTCCCGGATGCGAGCTCACAGCTGTGTGCTCCTAACCGCACGGCCAACTCGCCCGGTCAGTATGGCCTTAATTTGTGACTAAATAAAAAGCCCCACATCAAGAATTATTTCAATAATAACTGATAAAGTGTCAATCCTAACTCAAACTTCAATTCTCTTATTTATAAATTATGGAGCATGAACTTTACCCTAGTTCACTATGTACCTGTGCAAGTTTTTATAGTCCTGAACTTCCTTCATATATCACCTGTCTTTGAAATATAACATATCTTGTGGCCGTTGTTGGACAGCAATGAACAGAAATCACTCAAGCAACAGAAGTCCTTATTGTGTACATTTTTGTCTTGTCATCATTTTCGGTAAACAAAAACATTTAAAGAACTGAAGTGTTTATGCAAAGCAAATTATTGTATGAAGCTTTCTTATTAAAAATTATTACATATTTAGGCCTATGAAGAAATGGACTATGAAGAAGATGTATGTTCAAAGAGATTTTTACACGACTTGTGCGGCAGGGTGTGCCACGTGTAAGTGGCCCTTTCCTGTCAATCAATCAATCAATCAATCAATCAATCAATCAATCAATCAATCAATCAATCAATACTGATCTGCATTTAGGGCAGTCGCCCAGGTGGCAGATTCCCTATCTGTTGCTTTCCTAGCCTTTTCCTAAATGATTTCAAAGAAATTGGAAATTTATTGAACATCTCCCTTGGTAAGTTAATCCAATCCCTAAGTACCCTTCCTATAAATGAATATTTGCCCCAGTTTGTCCTCTTGAATTCCAACTTTATCTTCATATTGTGATCTTTCCTACTTTTATAAACGCCATTCAAACTTATTCGTCTACTAATGTCATTCCACGCCATCTCTCCGCTGACAGCTCGGAACATACCACTTAGTCGAGCAGCTCTTCTTCTTTCAATTCTTCCCAACCCAAACATTGCAACATTTTTGTAACGCTACTCTTTTGTCGGAAATCACCCAGAACAAATCGAGCTGCTTTTCTTTGGATTTTTTTCCAGTTCTTGAATCAGGTAATCCTGGTGAGGGTCCCATACACTGGAACCATACTCTAGTTGGGGTCTTACCAGAGACTTATATGCACTCTCCTTTACATCCTTACTACAACCCCTAAACACCCTCATAACCATGTGCAGAGATCTGTACCCTTTATTTACAATCCCATTTATGTGATTACCCCAATGAAGATCTTTCCTTATATTAACACCTAGATACTTACAATGATCCCTAAAAGGAACTTTCACCCCATCAACGCAGTAATTAAAACTGAGAGGACTTTTCCTATTTGTGAAACTCACAACCTGACTTTTAACCCTGTTTATCAACATACCATTGCCTGCTGTCCATCTCACAACATTTTCGAGGACACGTTGCAGTTGCTCACAATCTTGTAACTTATTTATCACTCTATAGAGAATAACATCATCCGCAAAATGTCTTACCTCCGATTCCACTCCTTTACTCATATCATTTATATATATATAAGAAAACATAAAGGTCCAATAATACTGCCTTGAGGAATTTCCCTCTTAATTATTACAGGGTCAGATAAAGCTTCACCTACTCTAATTCTCTGAGATCTATTTTCTAGAAATATAGCAACCCATTCAGTCACTCTTTTGTCTAGTCCAATTGCACTCATTTTTGCCAGTAGTCTCCCATGATCCACCCTATCAAATGCTTTAGACAGGTCAATCGCGATACAGTCCATTTGACCTCCAGAATCCAAGATATCTGCTATATCTTGCTGGAATCCTACAAGTTGAGCTTCAGTGGAAAAACCTTTCCTAAAACCGAATTGCCTTCTATCGAACCAGTTATTAATTTCACAAACATGTCTAATATAATCAGAAAGAATGCCTTCCCAAAGCTTACATACAATGCATGTCAAACTTACTGGTCTGTAATTTTCAGCTTTATGTCTATCATCCTTTCCTTTATACACAGGGGCTACTATAGCAACTCTCCATTCATCTGGTATAGCTCCTCCGACCAAACAATAATCAAATAAGTACTTCAGATATGGTACTATATCCCAACCCATTGTCTTTAGTATATCCCCAGAAATCTGATCAATTCCAGCCGCTTTTCTAGTTTTCAACTTTTGTATCTTATTGTAAATGTCATTGTTATCATATGTAAATTTTATTACTTCTTTGGCCTTAGTCTCCTCTTCTATCTCAACATTTTCCTTGTAACCAACAATCTTTACATACTGCTGACTGAATACTTCTGCCTTTTGAAGATCCTCACATACACACTTCCCTTGTTCATTAATTATTCCTGGAATGTCCTTCTTGGAACCTGTTTCTGCCTTAAAATACCTATACATACCCTTCCATTTTTCACTAAAATTCGTATGACTGCCAATTATGCTTGCCATCATGTTATCCTTAGCTGCCTTCTTTGCTAGATTCAATTTTCTAGTAAGTTCCTTCAATTTCTCCTTACTTCCACAGCCATTTCTAACTCTCTTTCCAGTCTGCACCTCCTTCTTAGTCTCTTTATTTCTCTATTATAATAAGGTGGGTCTTTACCATTCCTTACCACCCTTAATGGTACAAACCTGTTTTCGCATTCCTCAACAATTTCTTTAAACCCATCCCAGAGTTTGTTTACATTTTTATTTACCGTTTTCCACCGATCATAGTTACTTTTTAGAAACTGCCTCATGCCCGCTTTATCAGCCATATGGTACTGCCTAACAGTCCTACTTTTAAGACCTTCCTTTCTATCACATTTATTTTTAACTACCACAAAAACAGCTTCACGATCACTAATACCATCTATTACTTCAGTTTCCCTATAGAGCTCATCTGGTTTTATCAGCACCACATCCAGGATATTTTCCCCTCTGGTTGGTTCCATCACTTTCTGAATCAGCTGTCCTACCCATATTAACTTATTTGCCATTTGTTGGTCATGCTTCCTGTCGTTCGCATTTCCTTCCCAATTGACATCTGGCAAATTCAGATCTCCCGCTACAATCACATTTCTTTCCATGTCGTTTCCCACATAGCTGACTATCCTATCAAATAATTCTGAATTCGCGTCAGTGCTACCCTTTCCCGATCTGTACACGCCAAATATATCAAGTTGCCTATTATCTTTAGAAATGAGCCTTACACCTAGAATTTCATGCGTCTCATCTTTAACTTTTCCGTAGCTTACGAATTCTTCTTTCACCAGAATGAACACTCCCCCTCCCACCCTTCCTACCCTATCTCTACGATACACACTCCAGTGCTATGAGAAAATTTCTGCATCCATTATATCATTTCTCAGCCATGATTCAACTCCTATTACAATATCTGGTAAATATATATCTATTAAATTACTTAATTCTATTCCTTTCCTTACAATACTTCTACAGTTCAACACTAACAATTTTATGTCGTTTTGTAATATCAACTAGTATGCGAATTCAGCAGAAAGGATTATTCTAGGTCATTGTCATTGACCAAAGTACAAGTGTTTTTATTGGCCAGTATATTAGGATTTTTAATTGGTGAATGTGGCAAACTGGAGTGTTGCTATTGGTTATTTGTAATCACTTGATTTCCTGTTTGCGGCTCCTCGCGTGTGCGAGTTAATTTGTCCGCATCTTTGAATTTGGAGCACTAGAGCGGGCGGACGCGTTTTGTGTTCGTTCCGAAATGGGTCTTCAGCCGGCCAAAGGTAAGCGCTGTTTTTGCCGTATGTTATTTAAATGCATTCTTATATTTCGGACTATTCCCACTTAATGTAAGTTCAGTAATTATGTAGAAGTTCATTTTGTGTGCCGGAGTTTCCTCCAGTTTTCCACATTTTCCAAAATAGAGCATTTATATGACTTAGCGATTATGCTAGTCTGCAACGTGTTGTTTTCAGAGGCAGACCCTTTTTTCTAAATCTAGTTGTAATTGTAAGTAACTGTAACACTTTCTTGAATAGTGTAATTAATTTTGTTTCGTTCGAGGTTGCCTCTTTTCAATCTATAAATTTAACTTTAATGTGAACCTCTATGTCAAAGTTTTCATTCCGTAAATTTAACTTTTAATGTGAATCTCTATGTCAAAGTTTGTTCATGACCGAAGAACTTAATTGTTTCCCTTACACTTCTTTTGTTTTGTATCTCAAGTATCGGTTAATCCGCAGTTCATTTATTTGTTCATTTATAATTGGATGTTCATTTTCTCAATAATTATTTGTCTGTTGGGTGTATTATTGTAAGTCTTTTCTCCCCCATAACGTCATACGTTGCCATGGACCTCATAGGGCCCTTGCACCTTCCACTCTCCTCTCTTAGTTGTCATTTTTAGGTCTGTAAGCGTTCCCTTGTATTTGATTTAATATTGCGTATCGAAAGATACTCGTCACGTTTCCATGTTCTGATGTGAATTTTCCGCTCCGGCGTCATCGTACTATTTCCTTATTCATATTATTAAGTGTCTATATTATATTCACAACTATTATTATTATTAATACTATTCTATTATTTTGTGTTTGTGTACTTACAAAATAATGTCACATATCTAATCTTGTAAGAGGTGAATGTATTTTAAATATTTAATCTATTAGAATAAATACACTTTTAGAATAGTTAAATTTTCTATATTTTACCAATAATGGTATCTTGATTTCAATTTTAACAATAACTGAGCTGATTGTGTTCTTTACAAAGAACGGAACATGTACTTATATAAAATAAACCTCATAAACTTGTATGGATGGGATTTTTCTATAATTTAATATTTTTCTTTCATGGCAATCATTAACCAACAAAAAGTACTAAAAGAACTGAATACTTAATCACTCCTACCAATCAAATAGTGGAAAATTGAAAATACAGCAAGTTCGATTGGATGCTGTAACTACAAAGGCAAGGAACCAATAGTTACCCATGTGTTATTACAGACGAAGGAGTGTTGTCCAACATACTCAACTACAAAAAAGTAAGAAAATATCTACTTGAGGAGGCTTAGATACAAAGTTCTCAATGACTTACCACATCAGTTATAGCATATACCATTACTAACTGTAAACATGCCCGGGAGTGCCATGGCAGCTAATATGATGGGCCTTAGAAGATGATGCTGTTAACCGATGGTGCTCAATGAAAAATTACAACACTGACTGCTCAAGTCGATCTTTAACCAAGTCCATGTCTATATTGTGAGAGATTCTTTGTCAGTATTCGTGAGGTATTCATTCACATTAGACGATCCGACCTTGATATTCACTGAAACATTCTTGTTGAGAGGCAATTCCAAATCCATGGATCATGAACGAGGTAAATACTAATGCTACTGACTTGAAAGTCGATGTACCAAGTTCCATAGCATATCTTTCAAAATATAAGCATGATGATCTCAAGTTGTCACTCAATTCGAACAAGGTATAAACGATCTTCTGATACTTCTCACTGTTCTTCCCAGTCCTAAGCATCCAGCTATTATATATTATGAAGCACAGCAAAATCAATGAAATGTAAACATTCAGTGAAATATTAAACTAGGTCTAATCCACCAAGAGCAACAAAGACAGACCGAGAAAAGCCAAATACCAACCTACACATTACAATCAAAGGTCAGTAATTGACCCAGATAAAAACCCACCTACTGCACAACACTTACTCTTCACACTTTTCAAATGTAAATAACAGTTTACAACATGAACTTTAACAGAAGCAGAAAGGCTCAAGTTAGTCCCAAACATGAGGTCTCACTGGTGACAGCCAGCATAGCTACTAGAGGACATATAAAGATGAGACTGTATTAGAAACAATTACTCTCAATGAGTCAAAAATGCTTGAAATTGGGTATATACAAAACAACTAAGACCGTGCTTGTTCACAAACTAAGGAGACATTGGCAGTTCTATTGTGTGGAGAACTGTTGAGAGACTGCTGGACAGGCACTTTAGGTTCTCCAGGAACCCTCATCAATACATCTATTCTCTGCTTGATTCTAGCTGACACACAATGGTAGGATTGTATTCTTACATATAAGATAAGCATTCACAATGTAGGACATGACTTGTACATTTTTGAAAGATACTAAAATCCCTGCCTATTCCAAGTAAGTTAGCTGATCTAATATTACAATAGTATTTAAATATTTTATTATTAACTCTCAAACGCTCAGCAAGCCGATCTATCGGCTCGAGTGGTATTGCTCAGAACACTTAGCGTGCCAATCTATTGGCTCTGTGTTCGGATGGCTGTATTAGTTTTGCAGGTGATAAATATCATTGTTAATCTGTATTAAAGATACTGAATGTAGGACGCTAAAGGGTTTATTGTGTCACCTATTCAATACATTATATATTTTAAACACTTAAGAATTCATTATTAAAGCCATTTGAGACTTGTTTCGCCCTTCATTGAGGGCATCATCAGTTATAGTACCTCCTCAAGGCTTAAATCAGGTACCTGATTAGTAAATAAATTGTAAACATTAAGATACATTACAATGGGAAAGTTACAGTTAAACAGTATAAGTTTATAGACACAGTAGTTGGCACCAATGCGTAAAATCACTGGGTATTTTAGCAGAGTCCAGCAGTGGTGGTCCGAAGAATAATTGACGCTACTCATTAGAAAATTATAGGAAATTATAAAGTTTATACATATATTTACATTTAAACAGTTAGGGGAGAAAGGGTATAAAGTATCTGGCGTCAATGTTCAGGACACAGGTTGACAGGGTAACCATACAGTAAATTTACAAAATCCAATTGAACAGTTGAGAAATTACAAGCTTATATACATATTTACAAGAGAGCAGCTTGGTGAGAAAGGATATAAAATGTCTGGCATCAAGTGCGTCCTGTTGTTTTAGTCGTTGGTTGACGATTGCAGCATTAACACATCAGTAATATGCAGAGTGGTCCAACTTTAGTTTATAACCACAGGGGGCAGGGAAAAATATTCCACCATTTTATCAAGAATGTCGAATGGGGTTCTATAGGCGTAGTCATACTGGAAGTTGTCTGGTTGAAGTCCCAAAGACCAAGCAACACATCAACAGGAATGATATTCATACAAGACTGTATCAAGTGCCTAGGATGTTCCTTCTCAATTAAGCAGCAAACTAAAACTAAGAAACAGCTTAATATTGTGTACTCTTTACAATTGAGGACAGTTTTTTCAAAACTCACTCATTGCAAAAATGGGGTGAATTGAGTTATATACGGGATGTGGATGTTAGGTCACTTGGCTTTCATGTCCTTAAACTGGTTTTAGCAAAAGTTGTTTATTGTCATCACAACAAGCCGCTGAATATGGGTCGTTTTCCCAAAACTTGCTCATTACTACGATATGCGGTATACCAAAACTCGCTCATAACAGCAAACGTCGCCAGACTGCTGGATATTTTGCTGACATGTAAGATTCCATTGTTTTTTAAATATATGAATGTTAGTATCCGGACCTTAATATCAATAAAATGTACGTTCAGTTCTGCAAAGAAAGAGATTAGGAGGCAAATCAAAATGTTCAATCTCAAAGTACAAGCAAATTTTCTCTACGAAATTCAATTTAGGTTTTGGAAATCCACACTCAGATACTGCACCCGCTCACCTCCTGAGTCCCAGACTAGCATTTATCTCAGGGGTGATCAGTTCGAAAACGATAAAAAAATTTATATAAAGAAAATCAAAAAAATATATATCGGCGCATCAAATGAACACAGGGATGAACGGGGCATGCAAATTAAGGTTACGGGGGACGACTCATTCATGGATAAAAATTTTTGACTCCACAATAGGACTGGGAAGTGACAACTTAAATTCCATGGGCAAACTGGACTAACTACAATGAAAAGATATGGAAACTGTTTCCTATTGAAATTGCAATGAGGAGCAATTTATTCACTTATTTTGCATACTACACATGATGACAATTTTACATTGGGACACTTTCATCCTGAAAAATAAATGACATAATACTTGGATTTTACCTCACTACTCTGGTAGTGTAAAACATCTGGTGAATTCGCCCCAATTGGTTACTGGGGATCGAATTCACATCCGTATGATTGGACGTTTCACCGCTGGAGATCTTCTTTCGGAGACGAAGGCACGACAGTAACTTTTTACTGTCGTCTCCTTGTTCCGTTTGGACATGAGACACTTCCGGTATGTACATTCTGGTAAGCCGGACACCCACCGTGGAAAATGTTATCGCCTCGAAAAAACGGGAATTTATAATACGGACAAACTCTAGCCTATTATTTCCAGATTCACAAACACGCCAGGTAGAGTTCATTAACTCAAAGCCTATTTCAATATTTACACTTGTCAATACGACAAGACGTACGGAAAGGTTCATTACTATGCTCTGACCATGAAAACATGTGCCGTCCGTGGGTTATTTACGTATCTACCGCTAACAATCTCCCCGTGAAAACCCAACATCTGGTTCGGAGCAGTTCGACACAGGATGACTGTCCCTAGCATATCCTCCTATGATTATTAAATAATATCATTACCATTCTTTATCTGATCATTATCATATTCTGTGACTACCGTCAATTAATTTATCATTAATTTCAATTATAATCCTATTTTTGATTATTATCATTTGTCAACCGGGATGATTATATGCCAACCCTTGCCGACGTTTCAAACGAAGGGTCGTTCTTCCTCCTAATTTATCCGCACAATATAATGATCAGCTTCCTCATAAATTATTATTATTATTATTATTATTATTATTATATTCGTAACAATGAATCATCGCCCATTAAATATCTTAATTTCCTTTCATCATAATTATTATTCTCAAATTACTATTGCAAGTTCTTCATCTTTTGCTTCTTCAACTTTTCATTATTATTATTATTATTATTATTATTATTATTATTATTATTATTATTATTAACAGTGGAAATCGTGATTATCGTAACCCGTAATCATCCTCGCTATAATACTTCAACTTCTCGCTCTTATTATTTTCATCAAAAAAATAAAATTAAAAAAAAGTAGCTTCATTGGTTATTCTTCTTCTCCTTCTTCAAATATTTTATTTATTATTATTATTAGTTAAAAATCTCAAATTTTTCATTTCAACTCCCAACATCATTATAATGTCCAAATATATTAAAAAAATTCTTCTAAAAAAAAGTAGTTTTTTAAAAATTTATTATTATTATTAATTTAAAAAAAATTAATTTCGCCTGTTACACGGTAGTCCGCTCTTAATATGTTTAATGCATAACCCCTTTTACAATTCCGATTTATCTTGGCACTAAGCACTTGATTTAAGACAAGATTCACTTGGAGTATGATTATTATTATTATTATTATTATTAAAAATGGAAAGATGATATTTTAATTTCCACTCTTTAGAATTTAGTCACATATGTTAAATCCCGTTATGAACCACTAAGATCTGCTTTATATTGGTCGGGACAACACGGTATCCGGGACCGGACCTTCAATTTCGTACTGCCGTTAATTTTATATGGGGACACATGTCCTCCCAAGACACATCTCACAACCTATGGCACATCGCGGCTGGGCAAATACCTCCAATGCCGGCGATTGCTAAACTATTCCTTCCAATTTGAAGTCCATTTCCTTTCATCGGAACTCTTCAAACATTTAATTTATAAATTAATCCTCGGTGCGTGGATTCTACCACTAATAACACCGGCATATGCATTTATATCATCTTAGGCCTTGAGATTCATTTATTTCATCATTACAAACAATACGGCTCAATTTATTTCACGACGGATATTCGTCCCTCATGACTTCCAACTCTAAATATGGGCTCAAATCATTCTGGGCTTTTAACATATCGTGACCATTCTAATTCACGTGCCTTTATCGCTTTTAAACAAATTTTTAATGGTTAAAATAAAGTCCAAAAACGTAAAATCAAAAATTTACGTAAAATCAAACTGATTACGCGAATGAAAGTCTTTAACGCTACATGTCATCTCCACATTGATTATTATATTTGCACTGGCTAACTCACGAGGCACTGTCATTATTATTATTATACTTTAACTCGCAAACGCACAAATATTATTATTATTATTATTATTATTAATTTACTTTCCTTTGTCAACTCACAAACATTATTATTATTATTAGTATTTTAATGACCTTCCGTACGCAACACAAATCTTACATACTCTGGCTCTTTCATAATCTGGCTGTCTAATAGAAATTATTCCTAATTAAAATACCAATGATCACCGCAGTGAATGAAATCAAATAAATGGGTTAGCACAAAAAAGGAATTTAACACTTGAAATGAACTTAAGTCAAAGAATTACGAACAGCATGCATTAATTGAAAGAAATATATCCCATATTTACATTATATACAACAAACATATACTCAAATTAATTAATCTAACCCATTATTACGTTAATATAAATTTGTCCGTCTAACAAAAAAATAAAATCATGGACTCGGGAGGCGGACCATGTTAAGTAACCATAATTAATTTACACTGAACCCCGTTTAGTCGCGATAACATCCCCCAAATATCAAAATTGTGTACTCATTCCTATGTAGAATTCCATTGTCTCGTAGCGGATGAGATATAGGCCTTTTGGCCCCATGGTGATCTACTCGTCCATCATGTCGCACAATACAAATTTAACACCATAAAACACTTCTGGGTGACTACCCATGATTAATACCTTATTACACTATTTTACACAAGAATACTAATAACAAAAAAAAAAAAAAAAAAAAAAAAAAAAACACTTATAGGTGCTCCTAGACCCCTGACACTCGCACAATATACTCTTCATATACGCCCGAAACACACGTCGTGACACATTACGACAAAATGTCGTTCATTTGAACCGGCGCGTATCGCGTCTTCAACCGGCACTTCCTGGTTTATTTCTAAGCTGTCTTGATAATCGCCTAGCTCCTATGGTTCCCTGCTCGGATAGTTATTCACCGTCTATCTTGAGGTGTTTACTTCGGGCTCCGCACACTGCCTTCCAAAGGTATTATCGGCGTTCCGTTAATTATTTATTATTCAATCACATGACATTTATTAAATTCAACATACAGTTGTACTGATTATTTACACTCGGTACTATGGATAATTTCACTGTTCGTATTCATTCTCCTAATAACTCACGTACTTTCAGCTTTAACTGACTTCGAATGCGTCCCGAGGTACTGACTTACAGAGTCAACGTGTCAGAGTCTCAACTACTTCATACGACTGGTGACCGGTCACAACTGGTGACTTCAAACGACTGGGTGATGTGAGGTTCCACTACTGGACTTTTATGGACGATATGGTTTCCCGCCGGGGTCATCCGCGGTCATCTCCTGGAGAGGGGGGTTGGTTATCCTAAATCGGCATATGCAGGTGGATTTGGATTTCTTGCTTTATCCCACTTGATACACTGGCGATACACATTCATGTGTCGTATTCTGAACTCATATCGTTCCGTGATCATGGAAATATCACTTAATTTCTGTCCTCCACCTTTCGCGCGCTAACTCGGCGTCCCTGATGACGTGCTCATCTCGACCAATGGCGAGATAGCGTGGGTCATTTCCACGAATTCATTACTTGAATTTATTACGATTACATTTAATCAACATGGGAATGATATCACAAAAATCCCCTCTATTCAATTATGTGGTTGGAATAATTTAATTATTGTTATCGGAGAAGCTAACTGGAGTTCCCTCTGAGTTTTTCTTATGTTGGTTTATCTGCGGGCCTATGATAAATTTTCTCATTGGTCAACACCGCTTCGGTTAGTTTGAAATCTCTTCCTTGAAACGTGACAACACCAAATGCCTCGGGCGTGGGAAAACTGGTACGTCACATTCTCGGTATTGGTGATACATCTGCTCGCCCTTGGTCCGAAATATATACTCTTTCACTTCCTCGAAGTCATTACTTCGTTGTTGTGAGCTCTAGCTTTAATCCTCTTATCTTCTGGCCAAGAAACATTCTCCCCCTAATGACAAGCTTACTGTGGCGACGGACAGTCGCGATATGTCTAGCTCATGTTGAAATCCTACCGTCCACACAAAACTGACACTGTATTCAATTTAATATTCCTTTATATCTGTATTCATCTTCAAAAAAACCAAATCATGAAACTAGGGCCTATCTCATCAGGGTACAATACATGTTCGATGTGTAAAGAACTTTTATTGATAATTAAAGATACGAAAAACGACGTTGTAAGGAACAAGGCTCGTATTGATTATAAATTATACAAAGTACGAGCTAATAATATTTTTGCCATACTTGAAGAAAAGGATGGTAGTCATGTTGATGTTATATTTGACATGCAACAAAATCAACCCATTCCTAAAGTATCTATAGGGGAAGCATTTTACCTGAGACAAGCATGGTTATATAATCTTTGTGTCATGACAAATGAAAAGCGACTGGACAAAAGTAAAGTTTTCTTTTATACATGGTTGGAGACAGAAGGGGGTCGTGAAGCGAATGAAATAGCTTCAGGTGTAAAAGATTATCTTGAGCACTTAGAAAATAATCTTCGCAAGGAAGGGGCTAGATATAAAAAACTCAGGATATTTTCAGACTCTTGTGTATCCCAAAATAAGAATAGTATTTTATTAGCATCTGTGGCACATTTCCTCTAAAAGTCTAAAGTTTTCACATCAGTTGAACACTATTTTCTCATTCGAGGTCATAGCTATTTGCCGCCAGATCGAGTGTTTGGGAACGTAGAGAAAAAATACAGAGAGAAAGAAGAGATTGTATCACCTATGGAGTATAGTGATCACGGACACGTGAGATCGGAACATCTATGATCTGAAGGCTAAATCAAGGAAGATTTTGAAAGGGAAACTACCTTTCAACATCACGAAAATCCGCATCATTCAATACAGGAAATATGAAAACTTCAAGGTACAAGTCGCTGTCGATACACTTACAGTGGTGAATCAACCATTGTAGAAATACTCAATAAAGGAAAGATTTTCTTCAAAGAAATGGACTTGGCTCCAAAAATGGAAATAGTAAATCACGTTAGTAAGGAAAAGAGCCAAGATATGGCAAAGTTAATGAAATTCATACAAATACCTGGGGAAGCTAAGGAGTTCTATGAAGTGGTTCTTAAGGGAAAACATACCAAGAACAAGCTGAATGTAAGTGTTATGATGGAGGATACAGAAGTTGGGGAAACTGATTGAGAAATAAAGTGGTCTAGTCAATAAAGACACAGATTAATTCATTTTATATCTGTTCAATTTTGAAACACTGGTATCGTATATACTATTACCACTACCATTCTTCATTTATAATATTGTGATAATGTCTGTGTGTAAATTCTGACATTTTATATTTTTAAATTTGTTTTATATATGCTGTGGAGGAAATTTTTACTCAACAGGATTATGCAATGAGCGAGTTTTGAAAAAACCGAACATTTTCCCCTACCTATTTTGTAAAAACTATTCAAATTTGTGCTTTTGGCCATACTTATATCAGATTGTAACTAACAAATAAACTGTTTAAGATGTACTTTGTCAAATTATCCTTTTTACTCTATTGTCTAACCAGTTTCTTGTCTCTCCTGAAAAATTACGATTTTGCAAGGAGCGAGTTTTGAAAAAACGGTCCTCAATTCCTTGATGTTACACGAGACCCGAAGTCAGGACGCTTACAGTTTCATTCACAACAACATTCTTGACCAGTCTATTTATAACAATCTGTTTTAAATCTCCACTAGTGTTTGACAACACATTTCAATATTAGTTCCGCCAAGAACAGGAAAATGAAATACGTGGGTCAAATAAGCCCCAGTATCAATATCCTCCTTTCACAAGACTTATGAGAGAGAAGAAGATCCATTTTAGTTTTGAACATATTAAGTTAAATAGAATAGAACTGCGAAGTTTAAACTGTGTAAAAACACATTTAATTTAAATTCATATTTTCAATCTTGACCAGCCTACAATTAACAATCAGTTCAAATCTCCACTTGTTGTTGACAACACATTCTGACATTAATTACGGTACGTCAAGAACATGAAATGATATAGGGGTCAAATGAACCCCGGTATGTAATATCTTTACCCAAGACTTATGACAGAGGAAGAAGATCCATTTTAGTTTTGGACATATTTTTAAGTTAGATAGAATACGACCGACAAGCTTTAAGTTGTTAAAACACCATTAACTTACGTTACCCACAGTTCAGTTCAGTTCACACTTTTTAAATTATTATCCTGGCAGGTGAGTCTGAAGAGATTATTAATGTTTGTATATTATACTATATATCTATATATATAAAATAAGAGTTTTGTCTGTACATTGCTCAGAATTTGAAAATAATGGTATTTCTGTATCGGTCATGTCCATAGTAACAGGAAAATGCACTTTTTACTTTTCCGTAATTTCTGTCTGTCTGTCTGTCTGTCTGTATGTACGTACACGCATCACGAGAAAACGGTTGAAGAGAATTTAATGAAAATCGGTATGTGAAGTCGGGGGATGAGCCTCTACAATCTAGGCTATAAATCATTTTGCTCACGCTGAGTGAAATGGTAGTTTAGGGGAAGGCCTAAAATTGAATTCTCAACTATTTATGTTATTAGTGGTCTAATGAAAATCGGTATGTGAAGTCGGGGGATGAGCCTCTACAATCTAGGCTATAAATCATTTTACTCACGCTGAGTGAAATGGTAGTTTAGGGGAAGGCCTAAAATTGAATTCTCAACTATTTATGTTATTAGTGGTCTAATGAAAATCGGTATGTGAAGTCGGGGGATGAGCCTCTACAATCTAGGCTATAAATCATTTTACTCACGCTGAGTGAAATGGTAGTTTAGGGGAAGGCCTAAAATTGAATTCTCAACTATTTATGTTATTAGTGGTCGTATTTTAAAGAAAATGGGTATGCAAAGTTGGGGAATAAGTTGCTATAATCTAGGCTATCAATAATTGTATTCACGCTAAGAAAAATGGTAGTTTAGGGGAAGGCCTAAAATTTAATTCTCAAATATTGTTGTTATTCGTAGTCCTATCTTGGTGAAAATCGGTATGCAAAGTCGGGAAATAAGTTGCTATAGTCTAGGCTGTAAATTATTTTATTCACACTGAGTGAAATGGTAGTTTAGGGGAAGGCCTAAAATGTAATTCTCAAATATTTCTTAATAGAGGTGTAATCGATGAATACTACATAATTAAGGTTATATAATATTAAATTTCCTATTATTCATGTCTTATACATTGTTTCCGTACTGGCTGTGATCACAAAGATATTCATGAATTTGGATTTTTGTTACTAAGTCCATATCAGCGCCGAGTAACGAGAAAATGGGTAAACAGTATTTAATGAAAATCGGTATGTAAAGTCGGAGAATAAGAAACTACAGTTTATGGTATAAAATATTGTACAAATCACAGAGTCGAAAGAAAACTAAATGTGAAGGCCTACAATATAGAAAGTTCATAACATTGATCAACAATAACATTACATTGACCATTGTTTGTCGTGATGTGCTTTGTGTCTTCTGTTGCCCGTCATCTCCGGTAGATAGGATTACTGCTGCGTACAGAGTATTTTTTATTTGATTTACGTTGCACCGACATAGATAAGTTTTATGGCGACGATGGGATAGGAAAGGGCTAGGAGTGCCTTAAGCCTTCATTAAGGTACAGGCCCAGCACTTGACTGGGGTGAAAGTGGGAAACCATGGAATACCATCTTCAGCACTGCCGACAATGGGGTTCGAATCCATTATCTTTCGGATGCAAGCTCACAGTTGCGCACCGCTAACCACACGGTCAACTCGCCCAGTCGTATAGAGTGTAACAGCCTGTCTGAATATTGATGGGAAGTAGCTGGGGAGTTAGATAACTTTCTTCTTTAGCATGCCATTCCCCTGGTTCATAAATTTTCTGATACTACTGGTACGTAACACACTGGATCATCATAGCATTCGGGCTATTCAATCCCTACTCTGAGGCACTGATTGGAATGAACAGTGTGCATATTTAGCGGAATAATGGCAGATGAGTGTTCATGGCAATCTGCGGCCTGGTCATCCCAGCTCTGGAACTTTGGACTATTAGATTGGCACCGCAATCTAACCGCAGCACTGTTCGTTAAAAGTGATAAAACGTGCGGCTTTCCATTTGATCGAGTATTTTATATGATATTGCTTTTAATCGCTACGTTCATACTTACGTTTTTGTAATGACCTATGTTGATTTCAGGTTAGGAAAACCACAAAGTCAGTCTTTCTGAGAATCCCGTAGCGAAGCACGGGTACATCAGCTAGTTGGTTATAAAGGTCCCAAACCTTGACCTAAAGGTTGTCTACAGGCTGAAGATGCCCAAAATAATAGGTGAAACATGTACCTGACCTGATAAGTCTACACAAATTCATGTAGATTCAAACAACATTAAACGTGAAAAGTATTGAATAGGTGGTTTTTATTAAATTATCCTTGAGATTCAATGCCTAACGTCATCTTCAATATGGAACAATAATGAGGGTTGTTACTTGTATTACGAGATTAAACCGTTCATAAACGGTATAATTTTCACGTTGATTTCATTTTCTTAAATATAATTGTAAAAGGCCATCATCTGTAATTCTGATCACTGACTGTCACGATTTATTGTAAAAAATTGGAACTATTTTACATGATTTTGATTCGATGTGTTATTTTGGCTGTTTTGCTAATTTGTTTTGTACCTTAATCTACAGTAGAAGTCTGCTATAGTGACTACGGCATATAACGAGAACCCTGTTATACCAATAATGTTTTGCTGTCCTTTCAAAATTCCTTAAATAAATTGTGTATAATTCTTCGGTTACAGCGAGGGCCTATCAGTGACGCATCCGTAATTATGAGCGATTAAGCGGGCGTAATTTCTTCCGTTACCGATATTTATGCATCCCAGCGATTATGTTGCATGCAATCAATTATCTTCGGTATAGTTTCCTCGCTATGTCCACTAGCGAGTTCTCTCGTCGACATTCGAAGCCCATATTGGAGTCGATTAGTAATACCCGCCGATTGCTGCTTCGTAAAGAAATTTCGAATTGAAAGAGAACATTTTTCTGTAATAAGTGCGTAAATAACGTGTCCGATAACAGTTCTTAAATTGTTAAAAATAAAGGCTGACTAAACTATCGCGTAAGTTTAATGCTAAATACTGAAGTAAGGATGGGATATACCTTGATATATGGTTGAGTGCATAATTGATTTCAGAGGTTAGTTTATATTTTCTCGTGCTTGGTTAAATTATGGAAAGGTTATTATCATGTAAATTTATAGCTAGAAGGTTATTTCTCTACTGGCGCTTGAAGTATGTTTTCATCATATGTACAGGCCCCGATTTACAAATGGGCGGACTGGGCATTTGCCCAGGGCGCCAGTTTTTGAGGGGCGGCGGCTGGCGGATCGAGTAATTATGGCCTGCGTGAATTACGTATTAAATTCATTACACTCAAATTACTTTTACTTTCCACAAATCATTTCAATTCTTTTATTAGCCTGTATAAATCAATTTAAACTATTCTAGCTTTAAAACCGGAATTTATTCTATATATTTAAATTTTATGAAGGAAAATTAATAACTGCAAACAGTAAGAAAGGTATTATTTAACTCGTGCGGGTGCTGGGTGGGCAGTTGTAATTGGTAGCTTCGCAACTCTGTTAGTCCAGACAGCTCTGTCTGTCATTGGCTCGTGACGGTTCGTGTGCGTATTATTGTTTACATCCGCTCACCATCAACCTGATAACCTCACTTAGCCAACTCATTGTCTCGTGTAATTCCTACATGTTTTTCAGTATTAATCCAAGAGTAAAAAGTTAAGAGGTGCTGAATACATAAAAAAGCAAAAATAAAACAAACGCGCTGCTAAAAAGCAGAGTGACGAACTTGAACTACTTAAAGTGCCTAATTCATCTTCTATCGATGATCCTGCTACTTGGAATGTTAAGTTAAATTCATTAGTTGAGAATATTATTAAACATCGTCCAAAACAAAAACGTAATGGTGGACTTTTTGAAATCTCTGCGAACTTACAATGATGGTAAAAGAACATTGTCTCAAAACATTTTAAAGAGTACTCTTCCGAATTGAAGCGTTGTTTTAAGAGATTCGTTATTGTATTCACAGTCAATTGGGAAAGTATTATGTATGGAAAAAAAATTTCAAAAACGTTTATGTAAATTAACTGAATAATGTTTATAGCTAAGAATAATGTATTTAAAATAAGTGTGCGAAGTTTCATTATTCTAACTCAAGTAGTGTTAGTTACATAGCGTTTCCTTTGATATTGTTGTAAAACTCATAATCTTGAAAACTTTAATTTTTAAACAATTATTTTTCCATAGGGACAGAAAAACGAGCAGACTGGTGGGGGAGGGGGGGCGTCTAAAGATTGTTTGCCCAGGGCGCTAACTACTTGAAATCGGGGACTGCATATGTATAGTACGGTTAAGTTAGGATATAATAATAATATAAGAGAATTTATTGGACTCCAACCTATTCAATACATTACAGGATGTTAACATTTTAGTTAAACATCGTTAAAATGGAGACATGTTTCGCCCTCATGTGGGGCATCATCAGTCATATCAAAGCACCTCAAAATTAAACCAGACGTCTGGTTGGAAATTATGAACATAATATGTAAGAAAGAATACATTAAAAACACGTACAAAGTCCTATCCAAAACGAAATAACAATAGACTAGTTACACATAGTAAAATACGTTAGTGGTTTCTTAATATTAAAATGAGGCCATCATATGCACAGTATAAAAATGGAAGTAATCAAAGTCCATATGATATTGAGTTCGATGGTAGTTCTACGTAGTATATACTAAAGTTGGCCAAATAAAACATAATTTATAATTACTGTACACTTATTTATAATTGTTAAAATTGATGAGGTAAAACATTCCAATTTGTCTATTTGTAATTTGGCTCCAACCAAAATAATTCGCCCTGGGATTCATGAGGTAGTCAACTCCGTTGGTCACATTCTATTTGAATGGAGTGCACAGTGCAAGTGAACAGCTTTTGTTGATTATAAACTGAGGCTGTGCTAAGACAGAGTTAAAACAACACCGGCTTCAAATGAAGATAGTGTTGTTTTAACTCTGTCTTAGCACAGCCTCAGTTTATAATCAACAAAAGCTGTTCACTTGCACTGTGCACTCCATTCAAATAGAATGTGACCAACGGAGTTGACTACCTCATGAATCCCAGGGCGAATTATTTTGGTTGGAGCCAAATTACAAATAGACAAATTGGAATGTTTTACCTCATCAATTTTAACAATTATAAATAAGTGTACAGTAATTATAAATTATGTTTTATTTGGCCAACTTTTGTATATACTACGTAGAACTACCATCGAACTCAATATCATATGGACTCTGATTACTTCCATTTTTATACAGTGTATATGATGGCCTCATTTTAATATTAAGAAACCACTAACGTATTTTACTATGTGTAACTAGTCTATTGTTATTTCGTTTTGGATAGGACTTTGTACGTGTTTTTAATGTATTCTTTCTTACATATTATGTTCATAATTTCCAACCAGACGTCTGGTTTAATTTTGAGGTGCTTCGATATGACTGATGATGCCCCACATGAGGGCGAAACATGTCTCCATTTTAACGATGTTTAACTAAAATGTTAACATCCTGTAATGTATTGAATAGGTTGGAGTCCAATAAATTCTCTTATATTATTATTGAGATTCTTTCAATACGGAAAATAAAATGATTTTCATTACTTGTAATAAGTTAGGATAGGCGACTTTGTTTGAGTAAGGAAACAAACGTTTGTCACAAAATGCAATCGATCATCTTTGGAACGGTATAATTTTCTCATTATGTGCATTTTCGAGTTCTCTCGTCGACACTCGAAGGCGAAGTTGGAGTCGATTAGTAATACCCAACGACTCTTGTACTCTAAAGAAAATTCGAAATGAAAGAGGATAACAAGTTTTCGTAATGAATGCATAAATACTGTGGGCGATAGCAGTTGTTAATTCGTTAAAAATAATGGCTGAAGTAAACGATCACTTAATTTTAATGTCATATACTGAAATTAAGTAAGAATATGATACACCTCAAGATATGGCAGTGAACATCACTGATTTCAGAGGATAGTTCATATTTTTCTCGCGTCTAGTTAAATTTCCGAAAAGCTATTCAAAATGTAAATTTTTAGCAAGGATAACTCATTTCTCTACATGCGTTTCAGATAATAATTTCATGATACATATAAGTTTAGGTTAGGTGACGCCATTTGAAGAAGAAATCTCTGGAGTAATACTGTATTTCTCAGAATCTAAGACGTTTTTCTTCCTCAGAATCTCACGCAAAAAATCAAGGGTTGTCTTGCATTCGCGGCCTAACAGTAATGAATACCACTGGCAACTACCGCGGTAACCACGCTGCTTCTTTTCACTCCCGCATGCACACACAAAATTATTTGACAATAATAGAGCGGCTCTTTATTATTCATCGCTAGCCATGACAAACGGTTGTACAATGCCTGTGTGTAATGTCACTAGATCTCAGGAAATAGTGGAGAATGACATTCTATTAGCCTCTACAAAAACGTTTCTCAAATCTGCAGAATGACATCAATACATGAGAGCCTTCAAATTCTTAGAAAGACCATGGCTATTCAGTGGCAGAGTTATAATGCATCTACTGTACCTGACTCTTAGCAAAACTAAGTTTTATAGACAGCAGGAATATTTTCGTGATGGATAGTTATAAAGATATGTGTAACAGGTATTGCAGGCAAATTTTCAATGGGTTCTTGTCGATATTATGATGCCAATTTTAAGATAATGGTTATTAAACACTCGGAAATGTAGAATAATTGTGCAGCCGCAAGAAAATATGGCAAAGGCCTAACTAAAGCCAATATTTGGCGTCAGCGTGAAGACAAAGATAAGTTTTAAAAAATGTGTACTGTACAAAAAAATGCATTCATCGGTCCTCAACAAGGACGCTTTAAAGAAGTCGAAAATGAAATTGTGAGGTATGTGTACGAAAAACGCAAGGGCAGAATGGCCGTACCGTGGCGCAATAAACTCGTTCGTTGACCTTCAACGTCCACGATTAGGCTTATACATTGCTAGCCGCTGAAGGGCTTATACATTGCTAGCCGCTGAAGTTGGCCGAACGCAGCAAGCGAGACGTGCGTGTAGCGGTAGCCGGTTATATCTGACACTGAGTAAAAGTACCGTAACAGTTTTATAGCCAGGAAAAAAAAAGAGCAGCATAACAAAAGCCAATGTTCGGCATCTAAAAATAGTCTAAAAATGAGTACTGCACAACAAAGGTATTCATATGATTTTTACTAAGCACTTTTCAAGCCAGAGTAAAATTTTTTGAAGGAAAAAGTAGGGTTCGTCTTGGATTTGGAGAAATACGGTACTGTAATTTTTCCAGAAAGAAATTAACCATACACTTTCACGTAGTATCGGATTTCAAAAAATAACAAACAAGTAAGCCGTAGAGTAGATATCATGATATAGATGTTGATTGCCATAGGGAACCTGAAATATTTGGACATTATAAATTTTCCAGCGAACTCATTCCTGGCTGCCAGCCATGGTCCGTTATTGGACATTTGTATATTGGTATTATAAATTTACTCATTCAGGACAAATATTCAGGTTCCCTATGGGAATCAACATCTATATCATCTGATGGCCAGGCAGGCATCAATTTTTGGTAATGAGACATAGTCTCTCATAGTGCATTGGCAGTGCCGGTGGCTCCAGGTAGCCTACGCAGTGGCTCCCGTGATATGCACTAGCCATGCGTCTTGGTGGGTGTGCTATTTACCAACTGATGAGCCCAACGTAGCACACTGGGGCGAAACGCTGGCAACTAGGAATGAGTTAGCTGGAAAATTTACAATGTCCAATAACGGATCATTTATATTGGTATTATAGTTTGGAATTCATCCATGGTAATGCCAGTTTTGAACAAACTGATTGCCATACATACCGATTTTAATGTGTATGGGGGTTTTCTGACGTTTATACAAAAATTGGATATAACAATCCGCTATAGCGAGTAAATTTTCCCCTGTTGTGAATTCTCGCTATAACAGACTTCTACTGTACTTTGTTTTATTCAGTAAATTTAAGTGTTCTCAAAGGGATCACTGTTGATTTAATTTTCCCCGTGACGCACTACCTTCTCATGGACCTTGTAGGATTTTCCAGCCTGTTTCCCATTTACTTTCTTATATTCGTCATGTTGGTTAACCTGGTATTTATTTCTCTTCACTGTTTCTTAAGTATTTATAGTTGTAACGTGTTCAAATCGCTTACCTAATTTTTCTTCTACGCTCAAACCCAACGCACCGTCTCGCTACACGAACTGTCTGCCTTCACGCCTGCCGCTTGACTGCTTGGACTGTTTCATCGCTCCACGCAAGGCCCTGTGACGTCATCGCTTCTAGCATGTTCCACGGCGACGTCGGTTCCGTATATATACGGTCTCTGTGTGCTTGTTTGATGTTCAGGTATGGATCAAATGTTGTAATAGGCAGTGGAAGCTCAGGAAGTGTGCACGGCTGGCCCGTGTACATACTGGTTTTAAATTTCTCCGTTCTACGTACTGGGTGAGCAGACTTCATATATCTCCTCATATTAACATTCATTCTATTTTGCTCTTTTTCTTCAGCTTGTTAATTGGAATCCGAACTTTAGTCCTTTTTTTTAAAGGGCATTACGAAATTGACACTGTGGTAAAATTCAAACTCCGAACTCGAGATTGAAAGGTGAATCGAGAATGTGGACTGGACTCGCGATGTGTAATGTGTGAATTTTGCCTTCCATTCATGTGATGTGGGAGCTTCGCGGCCTGATCAGCACTTTGTCTCCTTATCTCTCCTGATTTTTCTTCTCTCTTCGCCTCATTGCCCTCCTTTGCCTTTCCCTTCCTTTATTATTTTTATCCTTTTGTCTACCTTTGTTATTTATGATGGTGTATCGCGGTCTGCTAACCCTTTTATGATGTATCTACACTGGGTATGTTCGATGTTCATATGTTTCCCTATATTGTCTAAGCTGAGCCACGAATTTGGGGGATTGTGGTAGTATCTTGCAAAGTACTTTTTTTTTTGTATTGTAAATCTCTTTTCAATTAATATTACTGCCAATTGTTTTTTTGAACCATCTTATTCCGGTTCATCAAATGGGCCTCTCATGGGAGCTTGTATGTAAACAAGAACATTGATTTGCTCAGGTTTAACCTTTTCACTCGAATTTGTATGAGTCAAGATATTTATAATTCACGGGGCATTTACCCCTTTGGTTGTACCTCAAAGACAGTTGTAATTCTCGGGGCTTTTATCCCTTATTGTAACCAAAGATTATGTTGATTTTTACGGGTCATTTTTACCCTTTGTTGTAACTGTGTGTCCCTATCTAAACTAGATTATTGAGCACTGAAATAGTCCCCGTGATTTGTTTCTCTCTCTTTTGTCTTTTGTGGATCTATATCTTGTTGTTTTGAAAACTTTATTCAATATATGTGTTATCTAAAAAAAAAAAAAAAGAATTCTGTTTTTTGGGAGTTCTCTTTTGTGGTATTCCTTTCCTACGATTTAACATGCACTTACCACGATAACTCCTCTTGGGTATGGCCCACCATTAATGTTTTTTTTTATTATTTTTTTTTTAATGTTCCGAAGTACGGCTTTGTGTATATTACCTTCCTTTGCGCTCCGCTCTGCTGAGTTTATTGCCTTGTGAGTCAAAACTTGTCTACTGGAGCATTCTGCCTCTTACGCATTGATATTGAGTTGATACTTGCGAAAACCATTTCTATTAACGCTCGGCGATATAGTGGAATCGACCTTTCATTTTTGATCTCTCCAAAAAGGGGATTGGTAAGCTCAGGCCTCTAGTGTGTAACTTCATGACATTTTCCAAAATTGTACTTAACATAGTGTGGGTGTTTTGTTTTACTCAAAGTGTTCAAATCTCATGAAGTTTAATAAATCCCTTTCATTATTAATTTTACTGTTTCTCGTGTTGTGTAATTCGTAGCGGTTACATGATTGTATTACAAGCGATTATTTTCATTTTGACCGTATTGAAAATCAATTATTAAATGTTGAACATTAATTTAACTATAACAATGTCATTACATTAACGTTACATTAACTTTGAGTTTGACATTGTCATAAAGACTTAACCAGTATTGAATAGGTGGTTTCAATAAATTAATGTTCAACATTTAATACATGATTGTATGTGTATTCATCTTCTATTTACGAGTCCGGCTCCATGGCTAAATGGTTAGCGTGCTGGCCTTTGGTCACAGGGGTCCCGGGTTCGATTCCCAGCAGGGTCGAGAATTTTAACATCATTGGTTAATTTCACTGGCACTGGGGCTGGGTGTATGTGTCGTCTTCCATCATCATTTCATCCTCATCACGATGCGCAGGTCACCTACGGGTGTCAAATCAAAATACCTGAACCTGGCGAGCCGAACATGTCCTCGGACACTCCCGGCACTAAAAGCCATACGCCATTTCATTTCTATTCACGACAGTCAGCTGTACACATGTAAACATAATTGACGTTGCCTTCTGTTATTGTCATAGTGCAACAGACAAGGCAGTTGAACATCCTCCAAAATGGGTCATTACCGTAATCATTCCTCCAATGACAAATGTGATTGTATGTGTATTCATCATCTATACAATGTCAGCTGTACATATGTAAACACAATCAACCTTGCTTTCTGTTATTGTTGTACGACAACATGCAAGTCAGTTGAACAACCTTCAAACTGGGTCATTACCGTAATCATTCCTCCAATGACAAGTGTGATTGTATGTGTATTCATCTTCTATTCACTGTCAGCTGTACACATGTAAACACAATCAACCTTGCTTTCTGTTATTGTCATACGACAACATGCAAGTCAGTTGAACAACCTTCAAACCGGGTCATTACTGTAATCATTCCTCCAATGACAAGTGTGACTGTATGTGTATTCATCATCTATACAATGTCAGCTGTACACATGTAAACACAATCAACCTTGCTTTCTGTTATTGTCGTTCGACAACATGGAAGCCAGTTGAACAAATTCCAAACCAGGTCATTACCCTAATCATTCCTCCAACGAAAAATGTGATTGTATGTGTATTCATCTTCTATTCACTGTCAGCTGTACACATGTAAACACAATCGACCTTGCCTTCTGTTATTGTCGGGCAACATGCAACGACAAATGTGATTGTATGTATATTCATCTTCTATTCACTCTCAGCTGTACACATGTAAACACATTCAACTTTGTCTTCTGTTATTGTCGTAGGGCAACATGCAAGCCAGTTGAACAAATTCCAAACCAGGTCATTACCCTTAACATTCCTCCAACAACAAATGTGATTGTATCTTAGAAGTGAAGCTTCCACGGTGTGAAGAATTATTTAATTTATTTTCCGGGTTGAACCGTGTTGTACTTGTACGCATATCACGTACAGTTTGCCGACGTTTCGAATACATTGCAGTATTCATTGTCAAGGCGACTGAAATACCCCTACTCGATCCGAGGTAATCAGTCTCCCAGGCAGAGTTACACTACTAGAGTGGCCTTGATCTTGGCCTTTTATATCCTAGCCTATCTGGCTGGCGTAAGCCCTGGCTGTCTCGCGAGGCTTCTGGAAAGTTTATGTCACAGCCAGGTAGTGGGGGCTTGCCCGCGCTGTTATGTAATGGGTTTGCGGCCCGTGTGTTTATGTTGTGGTCTGTATGTCTTAAACTATGAATGATGGGCATCCAAGAATTACTGATTTTGTATCCTTCTTCTAAATTTATGTTATTCGGATGTTTCTTGATTTCGATAGCCTCGCGGATTTTTCTTTCCAGATTCCAAGGGATAGCTGCTAGGATCTTGGTCTTGTCAAATGA